>NC_088403.1:30605207-30645207 GCF_034236695.1 Oncorhynchus nerka | reverse complement strand
ATATTTCCCCCCCTTTGGCCTGGAACCTCCACAGTGGCCCTTTGACCTATAACATTCCTTCCTCTGCACCGTGTTTTGGCAAGGTTAAATCCAGCTTCATCCATAAATACAAATGAATGTGGTCTTTCCAGTGCTTCCACCTCCATTACTCTCTGAAATACAGTAAGTGCACAGTTTTACTGTAGAAATGCTAGTGTTTTTTTTTACTGTAAATATTTTGTATAGCTGTGTACGTAACCTCAGACGTCTTACCTGGACATATTGGTATCTTTGCTCTTTTACCCGTTCACTGTTTCTCTCGAACGGTACACTGTATAACTGTTTCATTGTAACTTGGTGTTTCTTTAGGACTCGAGCAATAGTTGTTGTGCTGACAGAATTAACCTTTTCAAATATATCATTATCAGCCAGCACTCTGTCTTGAATCTCCCGCAGTTTTATTGCATTGTTGACAACAACCATGTCAACAATAGCATTTTCCTGCGCATCTGAAAATATTTTTCCTCTTCCCCCTGTTGGGGGCAGCCTTTGGGTCCTGTTGTAAAAATATATTTTACAGTCAAACTTACTGTAATATATATCTGTGTAAATATTCTATAATTGCAATACAAAATAGATTCCTGTAATGTTTTCATTTACTGTAAGGATGTAACTCTCACCTGTTTGCATGATGGAAAATTCGCATTACAGATGCCACTGTGGATCTTTGCAGATTGGGTTGCACCCTCAACCCTGCCTCTCTCAATGAGAGACCATGGTTCACGACATGGTCTATAAGTGTAGCCCTTATTTCATCTGAAATAACAGCTCTTTGTCTTCTTTGTCTTCCTCCACGCATCCGCCCTCTCCCTGCCACCCTTCTCCCTCCACGAACCCATCTTCCTTGTTCCATTTCCAAAATGAGTCTTTCTGAGCTCTACCTATATAAACTGTAATATGTGTGTGTGTTCACTAACAAGTCTAAAACAAGACACCTGCTTAGCCTTTCAGCTGAAATTGCAATCAGCAGTGTTTGAAAGGCACAAGGCTGAAATCTATTCCGTTTTGAATGTGTGGTTCACAGTTTTGACAGCAGTGTGTTAGCATTTGAACAAAGTGCTGTAAATCCACAGTGTTGTGCAGGTTGTGGTTAAAGTCATAGGATAAGTGTGTAGAGTTTTGAAAACTGTGAACTAGAGTTTGAACTAGAGTTTGGTCCACATGAACTGCTGCTGTGCAGACTGTAGTTAGAGTTTGGTCCACATGAACTGCTGCTGTGCAGACTGTAGTTAGAGTTTGGTCCACATGAACTGCTGCTGTGCTGACTGTAGTTAGAGTTTGGTCCACATGAACTGCTGCTGTGCAGACTGTAGTTAGAGTTTTGCACATGTGACTCCAGTTGTGTCCACTGTCGTTTAGCAATCGAAAAAAAACTGTAATTTCAGTTTAGCAGGTTAGCTCTGAATGTACGCTGATTGGTCAATAATGGAACTGACTAGCAGTAGAGCGCTACGTGTACTGTTATGAATTGTGCGTGCGTCTGTAATCACTCTACCCTCTCAATTTAGTTCTCCTACAGCATTCAGTTCCAGCCCATGTGAGGAACTGGAGTGATTAAAAAAAAACGCAAAGCAAGAAGTTTCTCAGTAAACAGGCTGATTGTGAGATTGAGGCTAAACTGAGGGAATATGGGACAGATGTGTTTTAATAAGGAAGAGATGCCCCTCTATACTTCCACTGATAGGTCAGCAAGAAGTGTGTGTGTGTGTGTGTGTGTGTGTGTGTGTGTTGTGTGTGTGTGTGTGATAAATGACTAGTCAGCATTGTGCAGTGATAAATGACTAGTCAGCATTGGCAGTCAAGCCACACACACTCACACACACACACACACACACACACACACACACACACACACAGTAAAACAATTTTGTATTTCTGTAAGGATGCCCAATCCTAATCTTTATCTTGGGGATTATATCATTCAGACTTTGACCCTATCTAGCAGGGGGATGAGTGTTGTTTGGGGTACTGCTGCAGTTACATGTATTTCTGTGCTTCACTGCTCTCAAAGCTCTGCAACCTAATCTTGATTATGACATAATGAACAAGGCGGGGGGGGGGGGACCCTGACCGAATCACATAACGAGTGTGTTTTTAAAGCAACGGCAACAGAGGAGATTGTTTGTCAGGACATCTCCTGCAGGATTTGAACAAAGGACACAGTCATCATGGATTTAAGAGCTCTCGTATTACTGTCCCCACTTCTCCCAATCCCCCTCTCCTCCTCTCCTCCTCTCCTCTTCCCTCCAGGATAGTCTGCTCTGTCACTGCTCAATGATTCAGCATCCAAACCACACCGCGTTGCTGTAGTTTATCCCTTTCTTGAAGGATAAAAGTGGTCTCTTGGGTGTGTGAGATTGCGTCTGTGTGTATAGGTTTCACACACCCCTTCTCTGCTCGATCACGTTCTGTTCCTCCTTCACTCCAAAGCTATTTTGTAGTGTGTTTTATAGTGTGTGTGTTTTATTGTGTGTGTGTGGTTAGTGTGTGTGTGTGGTTATTGTGTGTTTCACTCCAAAGCTATTTTGTAGTGTGTTTTATAGTGTGTGTTTTATTGTGTGTGTGTGTGTGTGGTTATTGTGTGTTTCACTCCAAAGCTATTTTGTAGTGTGTTTTATAGTGTGTGTTTTATTGTGTGTGTGTGTGGTTAGTGTGTGTGTGTGGTTAGTGTGTGTTTCACTCCAAAGCTATTTTGTAGTGTGTTTTATAGTGTGTGTGTGTTATTATTGTGTGTGTGTGTGTGTGTGTGGTTATTGTGTGTTTCACTCCAAAGCTATTTTATAGTGTGTGTTTGTGTACTCCCTATCCATCTGTCTTTTTCCTTCTACTCCTTGACAAAGTGTTTTGAGGTACACTCTTAAGATACACTGAGGAATCTGGTTGACTGTCAGGTTACCAAACACTGGTATGACCATGTCTTACCTCACACCATTAATACAAGACCTAACGCTGCATGACGTTGTCTTTCCGGTCTCCACCGAATACGGTACTTCCACCCCGCGGGGTCGTTGCCGTAGCACCCAGTCTCTGATCTCCTCTCCTGTTTGAACTCCGCGTCGTACGATTATAAAGCAAAGAACACATCACTTATTCAACACAGAGAAGCAGCAGTGACAGAGATGTAGCATGACTGCTGTACAAACAGCACCTAGTCTGTGTCAGCCAGTGTCTCCGGACCAGAGACCGTGCCCTTTTTCTGTGTGTGTTAAATAATCATGTGTGTAAAAGCTTCTGCGTATACGCATCTGTGTGTGTGTGCCTGTCATCCATGTGTGTGTGTGTGTGTGTGCATGCTTGTCATCTGTGTGTGTGTGTGTGTGTGTGTGCGTGTGTGTGCGCACACGCTTGTCATCCGCGTGTGTGAGTGTTAAATAATCATGTGTGTAAAAGCTTCTGCGTATACGCATCTCTGTGTGTGTGTGCCTGTCATCCATGTGTGTGTGTGTGTTTGCATGCTTGTCATCTGTGTGTGTGTGTGTGTGTGTGTGTGTGTGTGTGTGTGTGTGTGTGTGTGTGTGTGTTTGCATCTCTGCTGAACAGACACAGGGGGACAGTGTGTTCAGATGTATTACAGAGGCTACTACAGCACTGTGTCCTTTCCTGCAGCAGGGTCCAATCAGATGACCTTCTACAGTTTCACTGGACTCCTGTTCTATTGTGTTTGTGTTCTGGGATTATTTATTTATTCCCCACTTGAGGAGAATAGCCTGGGAGATGATTGTGTTTCTGTAGGCAGTGGAGGGGCCTCTATGGGGGAGGAAGAGGGGGGCAGGAACCCCTCTCTGTAGTGAAGGAATGGGATTGGGCAGGTAGAAGGGGCAGGGCAGACATTAGGCAGCAGACACAGGGAAGGGCTACCAAGAGATTAACACACACACACACACACACACACACACACACACACGCACACACACACGTTGCATGATGTGACAAAGGCCTGCCTGTATTGGCCTCTACTCCACTGTAGCTGTGTGAGTAGCCCTTCACATTACATCACCCATCACACCACAGGAACAGAAGTCAGACAGGGCAGACGCTGGGGGCTGCTTTGTCCAGTCGCCCCTGAGAAGGAGAGTGTGCCAACCAAGCCAACAGACACTTCATCAACCATGAATGCTGCATCCTTGTACTCTCTTACACACACACACGCACACACACGCACACACACACACACACACACCTCCCTCGTGCAGGGCTGTCATCTAAGATAGCCCTATGTAGAACGTAATCCATTGTAACATGAGACCGTGTTATGTGTCAGGGTATCATCGCATCTACTGGGGATGAACAGGAATAGGTACACACACACCTTTCTGGTCTCCACAAGCATAGTTAAACACCCCCACCCCCATGCAGAGAGGCATAACTCATTCCTGTTTGATATGTGTGGAAAGCAGAACTCAGACCTGTGTGTATATGTGTGTGTGTGTGACAGAATATAATTATTCCCTCTGTACCTTAAACACAGTGTGGTTGGTTTGAAGGTCAGTATGAAGGTAGAGATGCGCTGCCATTGGTCCAGATCTCCTATACAGAACACTTTTACCCCAGGCCCTTTTTCCCCACTGAGCTGATAGGAGAGGAGGGGAGGGGAGGGGGGCATAAATAACAGTGGCACGTGAGGATGACAGACTTAATGGCATGGGAGGAGAAGATAGAAATACCACATCCGAGCAGGAGAGTTACAGAAATGACTGGAAGGGAAAGGGGGAAACCTAGTCAGTTGTACAACCGAATGCATTCAACTGAAATGAGTCTTCCACATTTAACCCAACCCCTCTGAATCAGAGAGGTGCGGGGGGGCTGCCGCAATCCAGGTCATCGGCGACCAGGGAGCAGTTGTTGGGGGTTAACTGCCTTGTTCAAGGGCAGCTCGGGGTTTCGACCTCTCGGTTACTGGCCCAACGCTCCTGCCGCCTGGAGCATAGCCTGTTGTGAATGAACTGTTATTCACCCAGCAGAGAGTAGTTACACAGTGATAGTTATTTATGTTATTCATTCCTTGGGGTTTTGGAGGGTTTTTCCTGAAAGACCGTGTGTGTGTGCTTCATATAGAGACGTGTGTGTGTGTTGTCTGTCTATGTTTCCATGGTGTGCAACTGATCCCTGGTGTATAATGTCTAAGACAGACAATACACACACACACACACACACACACACACTGCATCACTAAGCAGTGTGAGGAGGTGGCACCAACTCTACTCTTGAACAATCAACCACATCTCAATGTCTCTCCCCTCCACCCCCAAACTACCCCCTCCCTCCACCTCCCTCTGTTTGTCTGTTACATCTCATTCCTCTACATAGCGTGAAATCTGTCTTTTCAGCAGAGCTCAAATCCGTAATGTTTCCCAAGGTCGACGTGTCTTTTTACATTCCGTGCTCGCAATTCTGTCTGTGTGAGCGCCGTCGACTCTCGGAATCTCTCGCCCCTTTCTCTCCCTGTTTTCCCTTCTCTCGCTCTCTCTCTCGCTGTCTCTCTGTCTGTCTCTCTCTCTCTCTCTCTCTCTCTCTCTGTCTCTCTCTGTCTCTCTCTCTGTCTGTCTGTCTGTCTGTCTGTCTCTCTCTCTCTCTCTCTCTGTCTGTCTGTCTGTCTGTCTGTCTGTCTGTCTGTCTGTCTGTCTGTCTGTCTGTCTGTCTGTCTGTCTGTCTGTCTGTCTGTCTCTCTGTCTCTCTGTCTCTCTCTCTCTCTGTCTCTCTCTCTCTCTGTCTCTCTCTCTCTCTCTCTCTCTGTCTCTGTCTCTCTCTCTCTCTCTGTCTCTGTCTCTCTCTGTCTCTCTCTCTCTGTCTCTCTCTCTCTCTGTCTCTCTCTGTCTCTCTCTCTCTCTGTCTCTCTCTCTCTCTCTCTCTCTCTTCTCTCTCTCTCTCTCTGTGTGGCTGCCTCAGTGACTGTGGGATTTTTAGAATGCATTTCACAGCATTGCACAGGCTTACAAACACATCGTGACAAGATAATGACACTCGTTTGCAATTGTCTTGTTCTTTTAAACTCTCCTTCTCTCTTTCTAATGTCTCTGCAGCATTAGATAGACACCAGAGTTCTCTCTCTCTCTCACTTCATTGACATGCTCTGGCAGATATTCTCCCTTCCGTCTTTCTTTTATCTGTCTCTGCCGATTTCTCCTCTTCTTTCTCTCCCCAGGTCTCTGTCTGTGCACCTCTGTTATATAAGACACTTCATACTCTTCCCCTCTCCGTTCTCCACCACCCTTCTCCTTTCCTTTCCTCTCCTCTCATTTTTTATTTTTTTATTTTTTTATTTCACCTTTATTTAACCAGGTAGGCTAGTTGAGAACAGGTTCTCATTTGCAACTGCGACCTGGCCAAGATAAAGCATAGCAGAGTGAACAGACAACACAGAGTTACACATGGAGTAAACAATTAACAAGTCAATAACACAGTAGAGAAAAAAAGGGGAGTCTATATACAATGTGTGCAAAAGGCATGAGGAGGTAGGCGAATAATTACAATATTGCAGATTAACACTGGAGTGATAAATGATCAGATGATCATGTACAGGTAGAGATATTTGTGTGCAAAAGAGCAGAAAGGTAAATAAATAAAAACTGTGGGGATGAGGTAGGTGAAAATGGGTGGGCTATTTACCAATAGATTATGTACAGCTGCAGCGATCGGTTAGCTGCTCAGATAGCTGATGTTTGAAGTTGGTGAGGGAGATAAAAGTCTCCAACTTCAGCGATTTTGCAAATCGTTCCAGTCACAGGCAGCAGAGTACTGGAACGAAAGGCGGCGAATGAGGTGTTGGCTTTGGGGATGCTCAATGAGATACACCTGCTGGAGCGCGTGCTACGGATGGGTGTTGCCATCGTGACCAGTGAGCTGAGATAAGGCGGAGCTTTGCCTAGCATGGCCTTGTAGATGACCTGGAGCCAGTGGGTCTGGCGACGAATATGTAGCGAGGGCCAGCCGACTAGAGCATACAAGTCGCAGTGGTGGGTAGTATAAGGTGCTTTAGTGACAAAACGGATGGCACTGTGATAAACTGCATCCAGTTTGCTGAGAAGAGTGTTGGAAGCCATTTTGTAGATGACATCGCCGAAGTCGAGGATCGGTAGGATAGTCAGTTTTACTAGGGTAAGCTTGGCAGCGTGAGTGAAGGAGGCTTTGTTGCGGAATAGAAAGCCGACTCTTGATTTGATTTTTCGATTGGAGATGTTTGATATGGGTCTGGAAGGAGAGTTTGCAGTCTAGCCAGACACCTAGGTACTTATAGGTGTCCACATATTCAAGGTCGGAACCATCCAGTGTGGTGATGCTAGTCGGGCAAGCGGGTGCAGGCAGCGATCGGTTGAAAAGCATGCATTTGGTTTTACTAGCGTTTAAGAGCAGTTGGAGGCCACGGAAGGAGTGTTGTATGGCATTGAAGCTCGATTGAGGTTAGATAGCACAGTGTCCAATGACGGGCCGAAAGTGTATAGAATGGTGTCGTCTGCGTAGAGGTGGATCAGGGAATCGCCCGCAGCAAGAGCAACATCATTGATATACACAGAGAAAAGAGTCGGCCCGAGAATTGAACCCTGTGGCACCCCCATAGAGTCTGCCAGAGGACCGGACAACATGCCCTCCGATTTGACACACTGAACTCTGTCTGCAAAGTAATTGGTGAACCAGGCAAGGCAGTCATCCGAAAAGCCGAGGCTACTGAGTCTGCCGATAAGAATATGGTGATTGACAGAGTCGAAAGCCTTGGCAAGGTCGATGAAGACGGCTGCACAGTACTGTCTTTTATCGATGGCGGTTATGATGTCGTTTAGTACCTTGAGTGTGGCTGAGGTGCACCGTGACCGGCTCGGAAACCAGATTGCATAGCGGAGAAGGTACGGTGGGATTCGAGATGGTCAGTGACCTGTTTGTTGACTTGGCTTTCGAAGACCTTAGATAGGCAGGGCAGAATGGATATAGGTCTGTAACAGTTTGGGTCCAGGGTGTCTCCCCCTTTGAAGAGGGGATGACTGCGGCAGCTTTCCAATCCTTGGGGATCTCAGACGATATGAAAGAGAGGTTGAACAGGCTGGTAATAGGGGTTGCGACAATGGCGGCGGATAGTTTCAGAAATAGAGGGTCCAGATTGTCAAGCCCAGCAGATTTATACGGGTCCAGGTTTTGCAGCTCTTTCAGAACATCTGCTATCTGGATTTGGGTAAAGGAGAACCTGGAGAGGCTTGGGCGAGGAGCTGCGGGGGGCCGGAGCTGTTGGCCGAGGTAGGAGTAGCCAGGCGGAAGGCATGGCCAGCCGTTGAGAAATGCTTGTTGAAGTTTTCGATAATCATGGATTTGTCGGTGGTGACCGTGTTCCCTAGCCTCAGTGCAGTTGGCAGCTGGGAGGAGGTGCTCTTGTTCTCCATGGACTTCACAGTGTCCCAGAACTTTTTGGAGTTGGAGCTACAGGATGCAAACTTCTGCCTGAAGAAGCTGGCCTTGGCTTTCCTGACTGACTGCGTGTATTGGTTCCTGACTTCCTGAACAGTTGCATATCGCGGGACTGTTCGATGCTATTGCAGTCCGCCACAGGATGTTTTTGTGCTGGTCGAGGGCAGTCAGGTCTGGAGTGAACCAAGGGCTGTATCTGTTCTTAGTTCTGCATTTTTTGAACGGAGCATGCTTATCTAATATGGTGAGGAAGTTACTCTTAAAGAATGACCAGGCATCCTCAACTGACGGGATGAGGTCAATGTCCTTCCAGGATACCCGGGCCAGGTCGATTAGAAAGGCCTGCTCACAGAAGTGTTTTAGGGAGCGTTTGACAGTGATGAGGGGTGGTCGTTTGACTGCGGCACCGTAGCGGATACAGGCAATGAGGCAGTGGTCGCTGAGATCCTGGTTGAAGACAGCGGAGGTGTATTTGGAGGGCCAGTTGGTCAGGATGACGTCTATGAGGGTGCCCTTGCTTACAGAGTTAGGGTTGTACCTGGTGGGTTCCTTGATGATTTGTGTGAGATTGAGGGCATCTAGCTTAGATTGTAGGACTGCCGGGGTGTTAAGCATATCCCAGTTTAGGTCACCTAACAGAACAAACTCAGAAGCTAGATGGGGGCAATCAATTCACAAATGGTGTCCAGGGCACAGCTGGGAGCTGAGGGGGGTCGGTAGCAGGCGGCAACAGTGAGAGACTTATTTCTGGAGAGAGTAATTTTCAGAATTAGTAGTTCGAACTGTTTGGGTATGGACCTGGAAAGTATGACATTACTTTGCAGGCTATCTCTGCAGTAGACTGCGACTCCTCCCCTTTGGCAGTTCTATCTTGACGGAAGATGTTATAGTTGGGTATGGAAATCTCTGAATTTTTGGTGGCCTTCCTGAGCCAGGATTCAGACACGGCAAGGACATCAGGGTTAGCAGAGTGTGCTAAGGCAGTGAGTAAAACAAACTTAGGGAGGAGGCTTCTAATGTTGACATGCATGAAACCAAGGCTTTTTCGATCACAGAAGTCAACAAATGAGGGTGCCTGGGGACATGCAGGGCCTGGGTTTGCCTCCACATCACCCGCGGAACAGAGAAGGAGTAGTATGAGGGTGCGGCTAAGGGCTATCAAAACTGGTCGCCTAGAGCGTTGGGGACAGAGAATAAGAGGAGCAGGTTTCTGGGCATGGTAGAATATATTCAGGGCATAATGCCCAGACAGGGGTATGGTGGGGTGCAGGTACTGCGGAGGTAAGCCCAGGCACTGGGTGATGATGAGAGAGGTTTTATCTCTGGACATGCTGGTTGTAATGGGTGAGGTCACTGCATATGTGGGAGGTGGGACAAAGGAGGTATCAGGGGTGTGAGGAATAGGACTAGGGGCTCCATTGTGAACTAAAACAATGATAACTAACCTGAGCAATAGTATACAAGGCATATTGACATTTGAGAGAGACATACAGCGATGCATACAGTGAACACAGGTGTTGAATTGGGAAAGCTAGCTAAAACAGTGGGTGAGACAACAGCTAATCAGCTAGCATAACAACAGCAGGTGAGATGGCATTGACTAGGCAACTCGGCCGACAGATAAAACAAACAAGCAGAATGGAGTACCTTGATTTAATGGACAGTCATCCTCCTCTATCCCCCATTATGGAGTCTCAATGCCATTAGTGAGTGTACATGTGGAAGGGTGAACAAGGAAACCGATGAGACCAAACATGCCATTAACCCTGGGGGAGAATTCAACTGTACGTGTCTGTCCTCGGACTCAAACATTATAGGTCCGTTCTCTGACCTTTCGTCTCTCTGTGTTGTTGCGTTCCAGGCACCTCTCCGGCTCCAAGATCAAGGATCTTCTCAGAATCTCCGTCCCCTTCCTCAAACGAGCCTGTGCCGTCTCTCTCTATGTGAGAATCGACCACAACCATTACAACTAAGACTATGTCTATATCTCAGTACACATCTGTTTGGGATAGTAATCATGTTGAATGTGTAGGTTAAAGCACATGTTTGATGTTATGTTCGGTACAGTTAACATTATATACATTGAATGTGTATGTTAAAGCACCGGTTTGATGCAAGTTTTTGGTACATTTCACTGTTTTGTTGATATTTGTAAATGTTGGTCTAGTTGAATGGTAATGTCCTGCTGTTCTCTCCTCCCTCCTGTAGGTGGCGGTCATCATGTCCTTCAGGCTCTGGCTGATGGGCGGCTCCATGCCTCTCTTCTCGGAGCAGGACAACCCAGCCTCCTTCTCTCCTCACCTGCTCACCAGGTTATTCCTAGCCCTATCACAGACATGTTAAATCAATTTCAATGCTAAAATGCTAAGATACCGTATTTCCTGCTACATGTAACCACTATGTTAAAAGTTGTATAAAAGGCTATGAATATACATAGAACCACAAATAGACCCAAACAACAGCCTCCCTCCCTGGGTTAGCCTCCTACCCACTCCCCAGGCTTCAGGGCTTACCCCATGGTTGTAGACCTCAGAGTGTGTGAGCAGTAGCAGACACTGTAGCTGGCCTCTGCTGGCCTCTGGCAACAAATCATCTGTCAATTAGCTCTTGCAAGGCCACCTGGCAAATGTACTTCCTAAATCTCTTCATACCCTACATCCAATCCTTCTTTCCCTCCTTCCCTCCTTTCTCCCTGGCACTGTCTCGAGGAAGCTCTTGTCATTGAGAGAGTGTCCGTTTTAGTGTTAAACATTTCCATCCAGCCAGCTATCTATTTGCTGTCTATCTATCCATCAGTCAGTGTGCTCCATAATGTTTTAATGAAGAGATGCGTCTCGTAGTGAATACTGAGGATTGAGACTAACCTTGAAGAGTGTGTGTGTCCTTTTGATTCTGCCAATCAGTCAGTTATGGATGTGTGTGTGTGTGTGTGTGTGTGTGTGTGTGTGTGTGTGTGTGTGTGTGTGTGTGTGTGTGTGTGTGTGTGTGTGTGTGTGTGAGAAGAGTGTGTATCGTCCTTGGTGTGTGTGTGTGGTCTGTGTTTATTCATTCCCACTCCATCTGTGGTGATGCAGTAGTGATTATCCATCATGTCAGCATTTCTCTGCCATTCCATTTATAATTCATCACAGTGCCCTCCTTTCTGTCATTAATCTACCCTGTGTGTGTGTGTGTGTGTGGGAGGTTGTGTAGGTATGTCTGTGTGTGTAGGTGCTTGAGTGATTTATTTGAATAAACATGCGGACTGCGGTCACAGCTTGATATGACATATTTATCAACTGCGGGGGACTGGAGAAGTAGCTGTGTGTTTGTGTGTGTGTTTGTGTGTGTGTGTGTGTGTGTGTGTGTGTGTGTGCGTGCGTGTGTAGGTGCTTAAGTGATTCATTTGAATAAACAAGCGGACTGCGGTCACAGCTTCATATTACTGATTTACCAACCGCGGGTGACTGGAGAAGTAGCTGTTTTCTATATGAATTTGTTAGGTTCTAGTTTTCAGAATACAAACTCAACAGACACTATGCAAGCTTTAAACCAAGTTTATTCTGCCCAGAGGGCCAATACAGCTGCATTAGAAAAAGACATGGTTTCACCCGTGGTAGTGTATACATACCCCACCTTGGGCGGAGTCTCCTCCTCACCCGTGGTAGTGTATACATACCCCACCTTGGGTGGAGTCTCCTCCTCACCCGTGGTAGTGTATACATACCCCACCTTGGGCGGAGTCTCCTCCTCACCCGTGGTAGTGTATACATACCCCACCTTGGGCGGAGTCTCCTCCTCACCCGTGGTAGTGTATACATACCCCACCTTGGGTGGAGTCTCCTCCTCACCCGTGGTAGTGTATACATACCCCACCTTGGGCGGAGTCTCCTCCTCACCCGTGGTAGTGTATACATACCCCACCTTGGGCGGAGTCTCCTCCTCACCCGTGGTAGTGTATACATACCCCACCTTGGGCGGAGTCTCCTCCTCACCCGTGGTAGTGTATACATACCCCACCTTGGGTGGAGTCTCCTCCTCACCCGTGGTAGTGTATACATACTCCACCTTGGGCGGAGTCTCCTCCTCACCCGTGGTAGTGTATACATACCCCACCTTGGGCGGAGTCTCCTCCTCATCGCTACACATTGCATCCTTATTGCTAGGCAGGGAGCTAAGAGATATGGGCCTTAAACGGTTCCTCCCTTTATCAATACTGCCACGTGTGACCGTTTTCCCTGCACTCAGCCCCTCCCAAACTTCATTATGACACCCCTCATGTCTCTTTTAGAACTAATGATTCATAATAGGTTTGGTTTTTGAGCTTTAACTATCAAATTATGTGCAACAGTCACAGCCTGGTTAATGGCTGTGTGTGTGTGTGTGTGTGTGTGTGTGTGTGTGTGTGTGTGTGTGTGTGTGTGTGTGTGTGTGTGTGTGTGCATGCTTTGGAGTTTTAATCTTCAACTGACCATGTTGCAGACCAGTGACTTTTCTGTTGATTTAGCGTTTTCTATTCCTCTCTCGTTTCTCATAAAGGTCAGGTGTGTTTGTGTGTTATTGCCTATTTGTGTGTGTGTGTGTGTGTGTGTAATTGCCTAGTTGAGTGTGTACATCAAATTATCAAATTTAATGCTGAAAGCTTTTTGAGAATCTTGAGTGTCATACTGCAACTCACATTCTAATCCATTAAACATCAAGTGCCATTGTCTGTGATTGCCTTTTTCTCTGTGTGTGTGTGTGTGTTTGCACATGTGCGTGCATGTATTTATTTACCTGTGTGTTTGCCCGTGTGTGTGAGAGAGTGTATTTCAAGGGTATTTGTCTTTCTGGTGTGTCAGTGTCCTCTGCGCTGAGTGGTGTGGAGTGCTCTCCTCACATCATGACTATGTGAGCCTTTAAGGCTGTTTAGCTGGTTGGTTTGACACCTGAATTCAGGACTCTTGATCAGGGAGAACATGCTGGAACACAGGAGACCGAGGAGACAGAGGAGACAGAGGAGACAGAGGAGACAGAGGAGACAGGGGAGACACGGCTACAGTCCTCTAACCTCCCATCACCTACCTGTCAGAAACTGCTATACATTTTCTCCATTATTCTTTCTCTGTCTCGATGTCTCTCTCTTTCGATGGCTGTTTCTCTCACTTTCCCTCTCTTTCTTGATTAAGCTCCTCTCTTCTCTCTCTCTCTCTCTCTCTCTCTCTCTCTCTCATTTTCACTCCCTCTTCTCTCTTTCTTGATTACCATCTTTCATTCCCTCACTCCCTCTCTCATTTCCTCTCTCTTTCTTGATTACTTTCTCTCTCTTTCACTCCCTCACTCTCTCTCTCATTTTCACTCCCTCTTCTCTCTTTCTTGATTACCATCTTTCATTCCCTCACTCCCTCTCTCATTTCCTCTCTCTTTCTTGATTACTTTCTCTCTCTTTCACTCCCTCAATTTCTCTCACTCTTTCTTCTGTCTCTCTCTGTTTATTGATTACTCTCTTTCTCCCTCTCCCATTTTCTTTCTCTTTTTTTTCCAAACATGCATCACTTTCCTCTCTCCCTTTTCCCCCCTCCCTCACTTCTCCCTGCCCTGTCTCCTCCTCTCTGTTAGGAAATGCTGTGCATGTTGTGTTTAGTGGGGGGAGTGGCGGGTTGTGGGCAGTGGGGGGAATTGAATCTATGTCCCGTTCCAGTCTGATCATGGCAGTTGGTGAGCATACTCCTCCATGTTGAACTCTCTGGTTCTGTCAGTCGCCGTGTGTGTGTGTGTGTGTGTGTGTGTGTGTGTGTGTGTGTGTGTGTGTGTGTGTTCATGCTTGTGCATGTCTATCTGTATGTCTTTCTCTCCAATAGCCAGCCTGACTGGGTGGCAAAAACAGAAGGATGAGGTTGATATTCTGTACATCCATTGCACATATCTAGCCTCCTATACAGCAGGGATTTCCCCTCAATCTGTTATAGCACGAGGTTAGGTGAATCTGTCAATATATCACTTAATGGCTTCCTCTGGCATTAGATGTTCCTCCATAAATCGATGATATACCAGCAGTTCATAATCACTCTGCGTCCCCTCTCAAATCAACAGGCGATCTGAACCCGCCTATCCAAATCAATGGAGAATTGACTTTCCCTATCTATTCTATTCTATGGGAAAGCTTGTTTTGCTGCAGAGAGAGAATCAATGTGTAATCTATGCATATCTCTGAAGCTGCTGCTCTTCTGAGTGGGAGGAGGATGCTGATAGGGTGTCACAGTGTTCTCATGTTCTCTGACCAGAGATAGGGCTGGGTGCCATTTTGGATGCAGAAACACACACATGCAAATGACTTCTAACATCACCCTACTGTGTGTGTGTGTGTGTGTGTGTGTGTGTGTGTGTGTGTGTGTGTGTGTGTGTGTGTGTGTTTCTGCCCGTGAGCGTGTGTGTGGGTGTTAGGATTAATTTTCTTCAGTGCACTGAAACACAAATATGCCTTTTCCCGTTTGCAGTGTTGTCTAAGTGTCTATCAAAGTTTAATTTCACTTCAAACCACAAAAGTTTTGTCTTACAGTTCACCATCCCAAACACCAGACTCACTAACTCATCTCCAATCAGAGCTTCAGCTACAGAGCAGTTTATACTGTGTCCTCTGCGCTGAGTGGTGCGGAGTGCTCTCCTCACATCATGACTGTGTGAGACTTTAAGGCTGTTTAGCTGGTTGGTTTGACACCTGAATTCAGGACTCTTGATCAGGGAGAACATGCTGGAACACAGGAGACCGAGGAGACACAGCTACAGTCCTCAAACCTCCTGTCAGCAACTGCCATTCATTTTCTCCATTATTCTTTCTCTGTTTGGATGTCTCTCTCTTTCGATGGCTGTTTCTCTCACTTTCCCTCTCTTTCTTGATTACGCTCCCTCTTTCACTCTCTCGCTCATTTTCACTCCCTCTTCTCTCTTTCTTGATTACTCTCTTTCACTCCCTCACTCCCTCTCTCATTTCTCTTTCTTTCTTGATTACTCTCTTTTACTCCCTCACTCCCTCTCTCATTTTCTCTCTCTTTCTTGATTACTCTCTTTCACTCCCTCACCCCTCTCATTTTCTCTCTCTTTCTTGATTACTCTCTTTCACTCCCTCACCCCCTCTCATTTTCTCTCTCTTTCTTGATTACTCTCTTTCACTCCCTCACTCCCTCTCTCATTTTCTCTCTCTTTCTTGATTACTCTCTTTCACTCCCTCACCCCCTCTCATTTTCTCTCTCTTTCTTGATTACTCTCTTTCACTCCCTCTCTCATTTTCTCTCTCTTTCTTGATTACTCTCTTTCACTCCCTCTCTCATTTTCTCTCTCTTTCTTGATTACTCTCTTTTACTCCCTCACCCCCTCTCTCATTTTCTCTCTCTTTCTTGATTACTCTCTTTTACTCCCTCACCCCCTCTCATTTTCTCTCTCTTTCTTGATTACTCTCTTTCACTCCCTCACCTTCTCCCATTTTCTTTCTCTTTTCTTTTCTTTCTCTTATTTTTCCAAACATGCATCACTCCTCTTTCCCTTTTCTGTCTCGATGTCTCTCTCTTTCGATGGCTGTTTCTCTCTCTCTCTCTCTCTCTCTCTCTCTCTCTCTCTCTCTCTCTCTCTCTCTCTGTCTGTTTCTTGATTTCTCTCTCTCTCTTTCACTCACTCTCTAATTTTCTTTCTCCATTTCTTCTTTTCTCATCCATGCATCACTTTCCTCTCTCCCTTTTCCCTTCCCTCATTCTCTCCCTGCCGTGTCTTCTCCTCTGTTAGGAAATGCTGTGCATGTTATGCTTAGTCGGGAGAGAGGCGGTTGTGGGTAGAGGGGGATCTGTGTGTGTGTGTGTGTATGTGTGTGTGTGTGTGAGAGAGCATGCGTTTGTGTGGGTGTTAGGATTCATTTTTATCAATGCAATGAAGTACAAAAGATATTCCCTTAACCATTTGCAGTTTTGTCAAATCAAAGTTTCACTTCACTTCAAGTCACATCTATATGTTCATTTGAAAAGTTTTGTCTTACAGTTCACCATCCCAAACACCGGACTCACTAACTCATCTCCAATCAGAGCTTCAGCTACAGAGCAGTTCCTTACAGCCCTGTGTTTGTTGTTCCAGTTAGTCTTTGAGTAGAGGAACGACCACCCACTCAGACTGGAGCTGAAGCCTTTCCATTTCCATAGAGGAGCCAGCTTATCTGTTCTAAATGATAAGGGGCAGCCATTGACTGTAATGGAGAGTCATTTAGTGATTTAACAGTGTGAGTGTCTGTGTGTGTTCTCTATCGCTTCCCGCTCCCCTCTCTCTGTTTTCTTTCATTACTCATTCTCCTCTCTCAGCTACCAGTCCTTTCACTTTCCCCTACTCCCCCACTCCTCCCATCTCCTCTCTCCCTCTCTTCTCTGTCTCCTGCTCAGTCAAGCAGGACCTCCTCTCTCTCTTTCTGTCCGTGGCCATGTACTGGTCTCAGGTAGCTCCCCCAGTGCGACAGAATCAATAGCACAGCCGCTCGGACCACTGCGTCCCAAATGGCACCATATGGCCTTTGTAGTGCACTACTTTTTGACCAGGGCCCATAGAGCTCTGGTCAACAGTAGTGCACCAGAGGGAATAGAGTTCCATTTGGGACACAACCCCATATCTAAACTCACGGAGGACACGATGACCAACAGAACAGGAACAAGATGTTCTTTAATGGCTGTTTGCAGTCAACAACCATAGCGTGTGATTGAATACAGTGCGATTCAACTTCCTGTACATGTAATGTGACCAATAGTTAACATTTGAACCCTCTTTCTCTGTCTATTTGTCTCTGTTCTCTTGTCTTCTCCCTCTAGGTTCCTGACCTACTGCTACCTGTTGGCGTTCAACGCGTGGCTGCTGCTGTCTCCCGCGGTGCTATGTTATGACTGGCAGGTGGGCAGTATACCCCTGGTGGAGTCACTGTGGGACATGCGCAACGTCGCCGCCCTGCTGCTGGGAGTGGTCATGGTCGCCCTCTGTCTACACTGTGTCATGTCGCTACAGGTGAGATGGACATGGAGATTAGGTGCCCTCAGAACAGCCTCAATTCGTCGCGGCGTGGACTCTACAAGGTGTCGGAAGTGTTCCACAGGGATGCTAGCCCATGTTGACTTCAATGCTTCCCACAGTTGTCAAGTTGGCTGGATGTCCTATGGTTGGTGGACCATTCTTGATACACACGGGAAACTGTTGAGCGTGAAAAACCCAGCAGCGTTGCAGTTCTTGACACAAACCGGTGTGCCTGGCACCTACTACCATACCCCGTTCAAAGGCACTTACTGTAAATCTTTTGTCTTGCCCATTCACCCTCTGAATGGCAAACATACACAATCCATGTCTCAGTTGTCTCAAGGCTTAAAAACCCTTCTTTAACCTGTCTCCTCCCCTTCATCTACTCTGATTTGAAGCGCATTTAACAAGTGACATCAATAAGGGATCGTAGCTTTAACCAGGATTCACCCAGTCAGTCTATGTGGAAAGAGTATAATGTTCAGAATGTGTTGTACACAGTGTATTGATGATATCTGTCTAGTACTTGGACGTCTACATTAGAAGCTAGGGGTTTCTGAACTAGGCCTGCTTTTACACACTGATACTCACAGGTTTCTAAACACTCTCAAACTCTCACACGTTATTTGCGCAACCCACACCATGAACATACAGTACAGGCTTTCTCTGCGTTGCCGTGGTGACAGGCAGTGTTTAGAGAAGGAGACTTATTATGTGTGAGAAGTGTGTGTCCTATGTGTGTCTATGCCAGGTGGGTATTGGGTATGCTCTCACATGACACCCTCCTCTTAGTGCATCCCCCCTCCCTCCCTCTCTCTCTCTCGCTCTCTCCCTCATCTCTTTCTCCCCCGAGATGAACTCATTCTACAAGCCTTAATCAATCAAGCCTGCTTGTCAAAAGCATCATTCATCGTTATTGAATAGGCCTTTGGTCCCCACCTCACTCAGACAGTGTGAGAGATGTCTCGGCTGCTACTGTCGGCTGTCAACACCGAATGGCATTTGTGATATTGATCTCTTTACCCTTTACCCCTTGGTTTGCGTCAGTGTAATTGTTTAAAGCTGAAAGAATTGTGAAAGCTCTTGTTCTCTTCCTGTAGTTTGGTAGGTAACTTTTCTCAATATGCTGATCTTCTTGTAGAGAATGAAGTGAAACAAGGCGGCAGGTAGCCTTAGCATTTAAGAGCGTCGGGCCAGTAACTGAAAGGTCGCTGGTTCGAATCCCCAAACTGACTAGATTGCCCGAGCAAACAGAGTTCTGTGATCATGTGTGAGTGATGGGAACAGAAAGTGTATTGAAAAGGAGTCAGGTGTGTGTGCGTATGTGCATGCCAGAGCAAGATGAGGAAAGACAAATGCAAGTGAGGAAAGCTAAATGGAGAGGCGCAGTACGAATGAGAGGGAGAGTAAAAGAGAGGAAGTGGAAGAAGAGGAAGCATGAAAACTTTTCCATTAGCAGGGAAGAGTGAGGAAATGAGAACATTTAATTGGCCAGCCCCTGCTGGGTGGGTACAGGATTACTGTAGGAGAAGCTGACTCATACTCTACAATACAGCAGTGGTATTCTGCTGTGCACTAATCAGACAGGGGTAAACTCATTAGGCTGGTTAGTGTTATTGGTTGTTAAGACAAGTTATCAGTGCTTGAGACAGACAGACAGACAGACAGACAGACAGACAGACAGACAGACAGACAGACAGACAGACAGACAGAGAGAGAGAGATTTCTTTATCTTTCCCTATCCCTATTTCAATCTTCTGTTTTTCTCTCTCTCTCTTTTGCTGAGGTTTGCATTAGAGGTCAACCGATTAATCGGAATGGCCAATTTAATTAGGGCCGATTTAATTAGGGCCGATTTAATTAGGGCCGATTTAATTAGGGCCGATTTAATTAGGGCCGATTTCAAGTTTTCATAACAATCGGTGATCTGCATTTTTGGACACCGATCATGGCCGATTACATTGCACTCCACGAGGAGACTGCGTGGCAGGCTTGACTACCTGTTATGCGAGTGCAGAAAGGAGCCAAGGTAAGGTGCTAGCTAGCAATACACGTATCTTATTAAAAAACAATCAATCTTAACATAATCACTAGTTAACTACACATGGTTGATGATATTACTAGTTTATCTAGCTTGTCCTGCATTGCATATAATCGATGCGGTAACTGTTAATTTATCATTGAATCACAGCCTACTTCGCCAAACAGGTGATTTAACAAGCGCATTCGCGAAAAAAGCGAATTGCACCAATGTGTACCTAACCATAAACATCAACGCCTTTCTTAAAATCAATACACAAGTATATGTTTTTAAACCTGCATATTTAGTTAATATTGCCTGCTAACATGAATTACTTTTAACAAGGGAAATTGTGTCACTTCTCTTGCGTTCTGTGCAACAGAGTCAGGGTATATGCAGCAGTTTGGGCCGCCTGGCTTGTTGAGAACTGTGTGAAGACTATTTCTTCCGAACAAAGACAGCCCACTTCGCCAAACGGGGGATGATTTAACAAAAGCGCATTTGCGAAAAAAGCATAATCGTTGCACGAATGTACCTAACCATAAACATCAATGACTTTCTTAAAATCAATACACAGAAGTATATATTTTTAAACCTGCATATTTAGTTAAAATAAATTCATGTTAGCAGGCAATATTAAACTAGGGAAATTGTGTCACTTCTCTTGCGTTCATTGCACGCAGAGTCAGGTTATATGCAGCAGTTTGGGCCACCTGGCTCGTTGCTAACTAATTTGCCAGAATTTTACGTGATTATGACTTAAGATTGAAGGTTGTGCAATGTAACAGGAATATTTAGACTTATTGATGCCACCCGTTAGATAAAATACGTACCGGTTCCGTATTTCACTGAAAGAATAAACGTTTTATTTTCTAAATGATAGTTTCCGGATTTGACCATATTAATGACCTAAGGCTTGTATTTCTGTGTGTTATTATGTTATAATTAAGTCTATGATTTGATAGAAATCAAATTGTATTTGTCACATACACATGGTTACCAGATGTTAATGCGAATGTAGCGAAATGCTTGTGCTTCTAGTTCCGACAATGCAGTAATAACCAACGAGTAATCTAACCTAACAATTCTACAACTACTACCTTATACACACACACGTGTAAAAGGATAAAGAATATGTACATATATGAATGAGTGATGGTACAGAACGGCATTGGCAAGATGCAGTAGATGGTATTGAGTACAGTATATACATATGAGATGAGTAATGTAGGGTATGTAAACACAAAAGTGGCATAGTTTAAAGTGGCTAGTGATACATGTATTACATAAAGATGGCAAGATGCAGTAGATGATAGAGTACAGTATATACATATACATATGAGATGAGTAATGTGGGGTATGTAAACATTATATTAAGTGGCATTGTTTAAAGTTGCTAGTGATACATTTTTAAAATCAATTTCCATCCATTTCCATTATTAAAGTGGCTGGAGTTGAGTCAGTATGTTGGCAGCAGCCACTCAATGTTAGTGGTGGCTGTTTAACAGTCTGATGGCCTTGAGATAGAAGCTGTTTTTCAGTCTCTCGGTCCCTGCTTTGATGCAGCTGTACTGACCTCGCCTTCTGGATGATAGCGGGGTGAACAGGCAGTGGCTCGGGTGGGTGTTGTCCTTGATGATCTTTATGGCATTCCTGTGACATCGGGTGGTGTAGTTTGCCCCCGGTGATGCGTTGTGCAGACCTTACTACCCTATGGAGAGCCTTACGGTTGTGGGCGGAGCAGTTGCCGTACCAGGCGGTGATATAGCCCGACAGGATGCTCTCGATTGTGCATCTGTAGAAGATTGTGAGTGCTTTTGTTGACAAGCCGAATTTCTTCAGCCTCCTGAGGTTGAAGAGGCACTGCTGCGCCTTCTTCACAATGCTGTCTGTGTGGGTGGACCGATTCAGTTTGTCCTTGATGTGTACGCCGAGGAACTTAACTTACTACCCTCTCCACTACTGTCCCGTCGATGTGGATAGGGGGGTGCTCCCTCTGCTGTTTCCTGAAGTCCACGATCATCTCCTTTGTGTTGTTGACATTGAGTGTGAGGTTATCTTCCTGACACCACACTCCGAGGGCCCTCACCTCCTCCCTGTAGGCCGTCTCGTCGTTGTTGGTAATCAAGCCTACCACTGTAGTGTCGTCCGCAAACTTGATGATTGAGTTCGAGGCGTGCATGGCCACGCAGTCGTGGGTGAACAGGGAGTATAGGAGAGGTCTCAGAACGCACACTTGTGGGGCCCCAGTGTTGAGGATCAGCGGGGTGGAGATGTTGTTGGCGGCCCCTCAGGAAGTCCAGTACCCAGGTGCACAGGGCGGGGTCGAGACCTGGTGTTAAATGCTGAGCTGTAGTCGTTGAACAGCATTCTCACATAGGTATTCCTCTTGTCCAGATGGGTTAGGGCAGTGTGCAGTGTGGTTGCGATTGCGTCGTCTCTGGACCTATTGGGGCGGTAATCAAATTGGAGTGGGTCTAGGGTGTCAGGTAGGATGGAGGTGATATGGTCCTTGACTAGTCTCTCAAAGCACTTCATGATGACAGAGGTGAATGCTACGGGGTGGTAGTCGTTTAGCTCAGTTACCTTAGCTTTCTTGGGAACAGGAACAATGGTGGCCCTCTTGAAGCATGTGGGAACAACAGACTGGGATAGGGATTGATTGAATATGTCCGTAAACACACCAGCCAGCTGGTCTGTGCATGCTCTGAGGACGCGGCTGGGGATGCCGTCTGGGCCTGCAGCCTTGCGATGGTTAACACGTTTAAATGTTTTACTCGGCTGCAGTGAAGAAGAGTCCGCAGGTTTTGGTAGCGGGCCGTGTCAGTGGCACTGTATTGTCCTCAAAGTGAGCAAAGAAGTTATTTAGTCTGTCTGGGAGCAAGACATCCTGGTCCGCGACAGGGCTGGTTTTCTTTTTGTAACCCGTGATTGACTGTAGACCCTGCCACATACCTCTTGTGTCTGAGCCGTTGAATTGCAACTCTACTTTGTCTCTATACTGACGCTTTTCTTGTTTGATTGCCTTGCGGAGGGAGTAGCTACACTGTTTGTATTCGGTCATGTTTCCGGTCACCTTGCTCTGGTTAAAGGCAGTGGTTCACGCTTTCAGTTTTGCGTGAATGCTGCCATCAATCCACGGTTTCTGGTTTGGGAATGTTTTAATAGTTGCTGTGGGTACGACATCGCGGATGCACTTTCTAATGAACTCGCTCACCAAATCAGCGCATTCATCAATGTTGTTGTTGGAAGCAATGCGGAACATATCCCAATCCACGTGATCGAAGCAGTCTTGAAGCATGGAATCAGATTGGTCGGACCAGTGTTGAACAGACCTGAGCGCGGGAGCTTCTTTTTTTAGTTTCTGTCTGTAGGCTGGAAGCAACAAAATCGAGTCGTGGTCAGCTTTTCCGAAAGCTTTTTGTCTGCGCGATGCGTGAAGAAACCAGCTGGCTGCACCGACTCCGATAGCGTCTCTCGAGTGAGCAATGTTTCCGTGAAGCAAAGAACGTTAGTCTCTGATGTCTGTCTGGAATGCTACCCTTGCTCGGATTTCATCTATCATGTTGTCAAGAGACTGGACATTGGCGAGTGGTATGCTAGGGAGTGGTGCGCGATGTGCCCGTCTCCGGAGCCTGACCAGAAGACTTTGTTTGCCCCTATTACGGTGAAGTTGTTTAGGTTCGCCGGCTGGGATCCGATCCATTGTGGTGGGCAAAACATAGGAGCCGCTTCGGGAAAGTCATATTCCTGGTCGTAATGATGGTGAGTTGATGTTGCTCTTATATTCAGTCGTTCCTCCCAGCTGTATGTAATGAAACCTAAGATTACCTGGGGTACCAATGTAAGAAATAACACGTAAAAAAACAAAATACTGCATAGTTTCCTAGGAATGCGAAGCGGCCATCTCTGTCGGCACCGGGTGTAGGGGAGAAGGGTCTGACTGAGCGGTGGTAGGCAGCAGCAGGCTCGTAAGTATTCATTCAAACAGCACTTTCATGTGTTTGCCAGCAGCTCTTCGCAATGCTTTAAGCATTGCTCTGTTTATGACTTTAAGCCTATCAACTCGCGAGATTAGGCTGGTGTAACCGATGTGAAATGGCTAGCTAGTTAGTGGGGTGCGCGCTAATAGCGTTTCAAACGTCACTCACTCTGAGACTTGGAGTAGTTGTTCCCCTTGCTCTGCAAGGGCCGCGGCTTTTGTGGAGCGATTGGTAACGATGCTTCGAGGGTGGCTGTTGTCAATGTGTTCCTGGTTCAAGCCCAGGTAGGGGCGAGGAGAGGGACAGAAGCTATACTGTTACACTGGCAATACTAAAGTGCCTATAAGAACATCCAATAGTCAAAGGTATATGAAATACAAATGGTATAGAGAGAAATAGTCCTACAATTCCTATAATAACCTCAACCTAAAACTTCTTACCTGGGAATATTGAAGACTCTAATAAAAGGAACCACCAGCTTTCATATGTTCTTATGTTCTGAGCAAGGAACTTAAACGTTAGCTTTTTTACATGGCACATATAGCACTTTTACTTTCTTCTCCAACACTTTGTTTTTGCGTTATTTAAACCAAATTGAACATGTTTCATTATTTACTTGAGGCTAAATTGATTTGATTGATGTATTATATCAATTTAAAATAAAAATGTTCATTCAGTATTGTCGTAATTGTCCGATTTAATCGGTATCGGCCTTTTTTGGTCCTCCAATAATCGGTATCGGTATCAGCGTTGAAAAATCATAATCGTCGACCTCTAGAATGCATGCGGCATCCGTCACACTCCCGACATGGCCCTTGGGAGATGTGACATAGTCACACAGTGCCATCAGTGTGACTTGCCTCTGTAACCTCTATGACCTCCCCTAGAGAAATCTGTCTGTATCATCATCCACAACCACCTCAAGCAGAATGCACAGGTGACCCTTGACCCCAGGAAGTAATTGGTGCATCACTCCTGTCCCCTGTTGGTGTTTGTCAGTTCCTGGTTCCTGCCCTTAACCTTGACCTCAAGAAGTCATTGAAGCATTTAAAGCCCAGGCTGTGGGTGCGTTTCAGGCCTGGCTACATTGCAGTTTCCTTCTAGATCACACAACGCCTGGATGAACGCAGCCCATGTCACCATTGCCTGATGTGACTGCAATATACAGTAGTTTGTCTGCAACATGGTCAATGTCATAGAATTAGAATGACCACTTCCAGGTTCGGTCACTTCCTGATTTCTATCCCTGACCATTGACACGGGGGGTGTGGGGGGTCAGTACATCATCAGCAAAGGCATACAGTATAGCAAACTCATGGAACCAACAGCTGTCTGAGAGGAACAAGTACAAGAGAGGGCAGGGAAAGCCTGAGTGGAACAAGTACGTGAGAGGGCAGGAAAAGCCTGAGTGGAACAAGTACGTGAGAGGGCAGGGAAAGCCTGAGTGGAACAAGTACGTGAGAGGGCAGGGAAAGCCTGAGAGGAACAAGTACGTGAGAGGGCAGGGAAAGCCTGAGAGGAACAAGTACAAGAGAGGGCAGGGAAAGCCTGAGTGGAACAAGTACGTGAGAGGGCAGGGAAAGCCTGAGAGGAACAAGTATGTGAGAGGGCAGGGAAAGCCTGAGAGGAACAAGTACAAGAGAGGGCAGGGAAAGCCTGAGTGGAACAAGTACGTGAGAGGGCAGGGAAAGCCTGAGAGGAACAAGTACGTGAGAGGGCAGGGAAAGCCTGAGTGGAACAAGTAAGTGAGAGTGCAGGGAAAGCCTGAGAGGAACAAGTACGTGAGAGGGCAGGGAAAGCCTGAGTGGAACAAGTATGTGAGAGGGCAGGGAAAGCCTGAGAGGAACAAGTATGTGAGAGGGCAGGGAAAGCCTGAGAGGAACAAGTACGTGAGAGGGCAGGGAAAGCATGAGAGGAACAAGTACGTGAGAGGGCAGGGAAAGCCTGAGAGGAACAAGTACGTGAGAGGGCAGGGAAAGCCTGAGAGGAACAAGTACGTGAGAGGGCAGGGAAAGCCTGAGTGGAACAAGTACGTGAGAGGGCAGGGAAAGCCTGAGAGGAACAAGTACATGAGAGGGCAGGGAAAGCCTGAGAGGAACAAGTACAAGAGAGGGCAGGGAAAGCCTGAGTGGAACAAGTACGTGAGAGGGCAGGGAAAGCCTGAGTGGAACAAGTACGTGAGAGGGCAGGGAAAGCCTGAGAGGAACAAGTACATGAGAGGGCAGGGAAAGCCTGAGAGGAACAAGTACAAGAGAGGGCAGGGAAAGCCTGAGTGGAACAAGTACGTGAGAGGGCAGGGAAAGCCTGAGAGGAACAAGTACGTGAGAGGGCAGGGAAAGCCTGAGAGGAACAAGTACAAGAGAGGGCAGGGAAAGCCTGAGAGGAACAAGTACGTGAGAGGGCAGGGAAAGCCTGAGTGGAACAAGTACGTGAGAGGGCAGGGAAAGCCTGCGAGGAACAAGTACGTGAGAGGGCAGGGAAAGCCTGAGAGGAACAAGTACGTGAGAGGGCAGGGAAAGCCTGAGAGGAACAAGTACGTGAGAGGGCAGGGAAAGCCTGAGAGGAACAAGTATGTGAGAGGGCAGGGAAAGCCTGAGTGGAACAAGTACGTGAGAGGGCAGGGAAAGCCTGAGAGGAACAAGTACATGAGAGGGCAGGGAAAGCCTGAGTGGAACAAGTACGTGAGAGGGCAGGGAAAGCCTGAGAGGAACAAGTACGTGAGAGGGCATGGAAAGCCTGAGTGGAACAAGTACGTGAGAGGGCAGGGAAAGCCTGAGAGGAACAAGTACAAGAGAGGGCAGGGAAAGCCTGAGTGGAAACAAGTACGTGAGAGGGCAGGGAAAGCCTGAGAGGATCTCTCTGTCCCAGCTTTGATGCACCTGTACCGACCTCGCCTTCAGGATGGAAGCGGGGTGAACAGAGTGGCTCGGGTGATTGTTGTCCTTGATGATCTTTTTGGCCTTCCGGTGACATTGGGTGGTGTAGGAGGGCAGGTAGTTTGCCCCCGGTGATGCGTTGTACAGACGCTCCCTCTGCTGTTTCCTGAAGTCCACGATCATCTCTTTTGTTTTGCTGACATTGAGTGATAGAGTGTGGTGTCAGGAAAGTAACCTGAGGGCCCTCACCTCCTCCCTGGAGGCCGTCTCGTCGTTGTTGCTAATCAAGCCTACCACTGTAGTGTCGTCTGCAAACTTGATGATTGAGTTGGAGGCGTGCATGGCCCCGCAGTCGTGGGTGAACGGAGTACAGGAGAGTGTACTATGGTGTTAAATGCTGAGCTGTAGTCCATCAACGGCATTCTTACTTAGGTATTCCTCTTGTCCAGATGGGATAGAGTAGTGTGATGGCGATTGCATCGTGTGTGCGTGCACATGTACTCACGTGCATGTGTGTGTGTGTGTCTGTGTGTGTGTGTGTGTACTGCCTAGCCATATGTTGGCCTGGCAGGGCTGGTGAGTGTGTGTGTGTGTGTGTGTGGACTGGGACATATGTCAGTCAGCCAGCTCTGAAGGGTTCTACTGGGATGGACTAACGGTTGTGAGTCCAGAACTAGAGGGGTCTGATCTGGGAGGGATGCCTTGCTGCTGACCACCCAGTATAGTCATCTGGAGCACTGGGCTGTAAGCACAGAATATTCCTCTACACCAGGGGTTGGGAGATGAGGAGAGAGGAAAGGAGGGATGGTGGAAAGGGAAGAAAAGAGGAGAGGAGGAGAAGAGAAGAGTAGAGTGAAAAGAGAGAGGAGTAGACTGACGGGGGAAACTAGAGGACATTTAGAATGGAAAGGAAAGAGTTAAGAGTAGAGGACTGAGGAGATGAGTGGTAAAGATATGGAGAGATTGACAGGGCGAAAGAAAGAGAGAGGAGATGAACAGATGATAGAGAGGAGGAGGAGGAGGATGGAGGGAGAAAGGTGTGCAAGGTTAAAGCAGCTGTATTGTGACAGACGTTGTACAGGCGCCTGCTGCCGTCTCCATGGTAACGGAGAAGCAGTTGAGACATTGCTCTCGTCTACAGCAGAGTTCAGTTGTA
This sequence comes from Oncorhynchus nerka, assembly GCF_034236695.1. NCBI lineage: Eukaryota > Metazoa > Chordata > Actinopteri > Salmoniformes > Salmonidae > Oncorhynchus > Oncorhynchus nerka. Next base: position 30,617,751 of record NC_088403.1, on the reverse strand, counting down.
CAGGGAGAATAGGAAGAAGAAGAGGAGGAGGAGGAGGAGTGAGAGTGCGGGAGAGATTTTGTGTGTGCAAGAGAGAGAGAGTCCCCTGACGGGGCTGTGTTGGAATGACATACAGGGAACCAATGACACATGGAGAGAAACAACCTCCCGCATCCATTCACTGGTCCACTCCACTGCCTAGTGTATGGGATCACACTGCTTAGAGCAGCACGGTTGAATGGGGGAGAGTGTGTGTGCATGTGTTAATTACTGTGTGATCCTATCTATGGCATAATATCTAGCCCCCAGTCTGTGTGCTTCCATGCGTGTGTGTCAGGATCACACACTAGTCGACTACAATCTATGGCATAATATCTAGGCCCCAGTCTGTGTGCTTCCATGCGTGTGTGTCTGTAGTCGACTAGTGTGTGATCCTATCTGTGGCATAATATCTAGCCCCCAGTCTGTGTGCTTCCATGCGTGTGTGTCAGGATCACACACTAGTCGACTACAATCTATGGCATAATATCTAGGCCCCAGTCTGTGTGCTTCCATGCGTGTGTGTCTGTAGTCGACTAGTGTGTGATCCTATCTATGGCATAATATCTAGCCCCCAGTCTGTGTGCTTCCATGCGTGTGTGTCTGTAGTCGACTACTGTGTGATCCTATCTATGGCATAATATCTAGCCCCCAGTCTGTGTGCTTCCATGCGTGTGTGTCTGTAGTCGACTAGTGTGTGATCCTATCTATGGCATAATATCTAGACCCCAGTCTGTGTGCTTCCATGCGTGTGTGTCTGTAGTCGACTAGTGTGTGATCCTATCTATGGCATAATATCTAGCCCCCAGTCTGTGTGCTTCCATGCGTGTGTGTCTGTAGTCGACTAGTGTGTGATCCTATCTATGGCATAATATCTAGCCCCCAGTCTGTGTGCTTCCATGCGTGTGTGTCAGGATCACACACTAGTCGACTACAATCTATGGCATAATATCTAGGCCCCAGTCTGTGTGCTTCCATGCGTGTGTGTCTGTAGTCGACTAGTGTGTGATCCTATCTATGGCATAATATCTAGCCCCCAGTCTGTGTGCTTCCATGCGTGTGTGTCTGTAGTCGACTACTGTGTGATCCTATCTATGGCATAATATCTAGCCCCCAGTCTGTGTGCTTCCATGCGTGTGTGTCTGTAGTCGACTAGTGTGTGATCCTATCTATGGCATAATATCTAGACCCCAGTCTGTGTGCTTCCATGCGTGTGTGTCTGTAGTCGACTAGTGTGTGATCCTATCTATGGCATAATATCTAGCCCCCAGTCTGTGTGTTTCCAAGCGTGTGTGTCTGTAGTCGACTAGTGTGTGATCCTATCTATGGCATAATATCTAGCCCCCAGTCTGTGTGCTTCCATGCGTGTGTGTCTGTAGTCGACTAGTGTGTGATCCTATCTATGGCATAATATCTAGCCCCCAGTCTGTGTGCTTCCATGCGTGTGTGTCTGTAGTCGACTAGTGTGTGATCCTATCTATGGCATAATATCTAGCCCCCAGTCTGTGTGCTTCCAAGCGTGTGTGTCTGTAGTCGACTAGTGTGTGATCCTATCTATGGCATAATATCTAGCCCCCAGTCTGTGTGCTTCCATGCGTGTGTGTCTGTAGTCGACTAGTGTGTGATCCTATCTATGTCCGCATGCTGTACGTCCCGCAGTGTGATTAGGTGGTTGACAAGAGAATGGGGCGTGGATTGGACCAGCGGCTTAATTAAGACACCGCGGCTTTGTAACTGTAATTTAACGAGGGAATCAACGCCATTACTGAGGGCACAGTCATCAGACCAATTAGCTTCTGTTTGTTCTAACAACTACGCCGGCTATGTTCAGAATGGAAAAATACAGAGGGGGCTTTTCACTCTTATTAAAAATGAATCGGTTCGACGCAGCGTAGATTTCAAATGAATGAACTGTTTTTAATGATCTACTCAATCGGCGTCGGGCTTCGATATTTCCGAGCATCAGTCAGATATGCTCAGTAACTAAGTGTGGCATGTATAACGAATATGCCATTGATCTATTTCCACTGCTGTTTGAAGTGGGCCTGCTTACATGCACATCATGTATTCAAACACTGGACAGTATGCGTGCTACTGCATACAACATGAAGGCCACAGGCGAAACAATTAAATGTGGGAATTTTAGGCTCTGTTTTTCCTATGGATGTGCTAACCTCTTACACTTTCTCTCCCTCTCGCCCCCTACCCCCCCTTCTGTAGAGGTTGGAGAATAGGGAGGTGTTGCTGGGGGTGTTGTTCCTGGTCTTTCCCTTCATCCCTGCCAGTAACCTCTTCTTCAGGGTGGGCTTCGTGGTGGCAGAGAGGGTCCTCTACATGCCCAGGTGGGTTGTGTGTGTGTGTGTGTGGGTGTTATTGTAGGTAATGTGTGTGTTTCCCCACCTCTAAACCTCTCTGGGTTAGGATGGTTTTTAATTAGATAGCTGGTGTAATTCTCCGGTGTGCAGTAGTGTGTAGACTAGCTTGGTTGCCCTTACTGCATTTGTGTGTGCTTTAGGGCTGACTCCATTTAGTCAACTGGTCGATTGTTTGCGAAGGCCAGAAACAGTGAGCAGCAGGAGGACCAGGTTTTTTCCCCTTCTGTTTAGGCTATATTGATCTCTGGCTCCTTCTTTTTTTAGTAATTTGTGTGTCTTCATTTTTATCCTACCTCTACTGTAGTTGATTTATTCAACAATACACTTTAAAAAAAAATTCAACCAAGAACAGACGACTCTTGGTCGACCAATATATTTTTTTGTTGGGGACAGCCCTAGTGTGTTTATCTGTGTGGGAGTTTACAAGAGTGTGTACGAGTGAGTGATTGAACATATGGAGAGCGCGTCACACATGCACGCACACACACACATGCACGCACGCGCACACACACACATGGTTATTTTCTGCTGTGCTTCACACTTCAATCAAGGGCCTCTCTGGTACGTCCTTGTAGTGGATTCCTATGAAGTGCTCTCTCTCTCTCCTCCCTCTCTCCTTTACTTTCTCTCCTCCCTCTTTCCTTTACTCTCTCTCCTCCCTCTCTCCTTTACTCTCTCTCCTCCCTGTCTCCTTTACTTTCTCTCCTCCCTCTTTCCTTTACTCTCTCTCCTCCCTCTCTCCTTTACTCTCTCTCCTTTACTCTCTCTCCTCCCTCTCTCCTTTACTCTCTCTCCTCCCTCCTCTCTCCTTTACTTTCTCTCTTCCCTCTTTCCTTCCCTCTCCTACTCCTCTCTCCCTCTCCTTTACTCTCCTCCTCCTCCCTCTCTCCTTTACTCTCCTCCCTCTCTCCTTTACTCTCTCTCCTCCCTCTCTCCTTTACTCTCTCTCCTCCCTCTCTCCTTTACTTTCTTCCTCCCTCTCTCCCTTTACTTTCTCTCCTCCCTCTTTCCTTTCTCTCTCCTTTACTCCTCCTCTCTTTACTCTCTCTCCTCCCTCTCTCCTTACTTTCTCTCCTCCCTCCTTTACTCTCCTTTACTCCTTTCTCTCCTCCCTCTCTCCTCCTTTACTTCTCTCCTCCCTCTCTCCTTACTCTCTTTCCTCCTCTCTCCTCTCCTCCCTCTCCTTTACTCTCTCCTTCTTTACTTTACTCTCTCTCCTCCTCTCCCTCTCTCTCCTCCCTTTACTTTCTCTCTCTCCTCCCTCTCTCCTTTTTTGTCCTCCCTCTCTCCTCCTCCCTCTCTCCTTTACTTTCCTCCTCTCTCCTCCCTCTCTCCTCTTCCTTTACTCTCTCCTCCCTCTTTCCTTTACTCTCTCTCCTCCCTCTCTCCTTTACTTTCTTTCCTCCCTCTCTCCTTTACTTTCTCTCCTCCCTCTCTCCTTTACTCTCTCTCCTCCCTCTCTCCTTTACTCTCTCTCCTCCCTCTCTCCTTTACTTTCTCTCTCCTCCCTCTCTCCTTTACTCTCTCCCTTTCTCTCCTCCCTCTCTCCTTTACTCTCTCCTTTACTTTCTCTCCTCCCTCTCTCCTTTACTCTCTCTCCTCCCTCTCTCCTTTACTCTCTCTCCTCCCTCTCTCCTTTACTCTCTCTCCTCCCTCTTTCCTTTACTCTCTCTCCTCCCTCTCTCCTTTACTCTCTCTCCTCCCTCTCTCCTTTACTTTCTCCCCTCCCTCTTTCCTTTACTTTCTCGCCTACCTCTCTCCTTTACTCTCTCTCCTCCCTCTCTCCTTTACTCTCTCTCCTCCCTCTCTCCTTTACTCTCTCTCCTCCCTCTCTCCTTTCTCTCTCCCCCTCACTCCTTTACTCTCTCTCCTCCCCTCTCCTTTACTCTCTCTCCTCCCTCTCCTTTACTCTCTCTCCCTCCTCTCTCCTTTACTCTCTCTCCTCCTCCCTCTCTCCTTTACTCCTTTTACTCTCCTCCCTCTCTCCTTTACTCTCTCTCCTCCCTCTCTCCTTTACTCTCTCCTCCCTCTCTCCTTTACTCTCTCTATCCTCTCCTCCCTCTCCTTTACTTTCTCTCCTCCCTCTCTCCTTTACTTACTCTCCCTCCCTCTCCTTTACTCTCCTCCCTCTCTCCTTTACTCTCTCCTCCCTCTCTCCTTTCTCTCTCTCCTCCCTCTCTCCTTTACTCTCTCTCCTCCTCTCTCCTTTACTCTCTCTCCTCCCTCTCTCCTTTACTCTCTCTCCTCCCTCTCTCCTTTACTCTCTCTCCTCCCTCTTTCCTTTACTCTCTCCTCCCTCTCTCCTTTACTCTCTCTCCTCCCTCTCTCCTTTACTCTCTCTCCTCCCTCTCTCCTTTACTCTCTCCTTTACTCTCTCTCCTCCCTCTCTCCTTTACTTTCTCTCTCCTCCCTCTCTCCTTTACTCTCTCTCCTCCCTCTCTCCTTACTCTCTCTCCTCTCCTCCCTCTCTCCTTTCCCTCTCTCTCCTCCTCTCCTCTCTCCTTTCTCTCTCCTCCCTCTTTCCTTTACTCTCTCTCCTCCCCCTCTTTCCTTTACTCTCTCTCCTCCCTCTCTTTCCTTTACTCTCTCCTCCTCTCTCCTTTCTCTCTCCTCCTCTCTCTTACTCTCTCCTCCTCTCTCCTTTACTTTCTCTCCTCCCTCTCTCCTTACTCTCTCTCCTCCCTCTCTCCTTTACTCTCTCTCCTCCCTCTCTCCTTTACTCTCTCTCCTCCCTCTCTCCTTTACTTTCTCCTCCTCTCTCCTTCTCTCTCTCCTCCCTCTCTCCTTTACTCTCTCTCCTCCCTCTCTCCTTTACTCTCTCTCCTCCCTCTCTCCTTTACTTTCTCTCCTCCCTCTCCTTTACTTTCTCTCCTCCCTCTCTCCTTTACTCTCTCTCCTCCCTCTCTCTCCTTTACTCTCTCTCCTCCCTCTCTCCTTTACTTTCTCTCCTCCCTCTCTCCTTTACTTTCTCTCCTCCCTCTCTCCTTTACTCTCTCTCCCTCCCTCTTACTTCTCTCTCTCCCCTCCCTTCCTTTCACTCTCTCCTCCTCTCTCCTTTACTCTCTCTCCTCCCTCTCTCCTTTACTTTCTCTCCTCCCTCTCTCCTTTACTCTCTCCTCCCTCTCTCCTTTACTCTCTCTTTCTTCCCCCTCTCTCCTTTACTCTCTCTCCTCCCTCTCTCCTTTACTCTCTCTCCTCCCTCTCTCCTTTACTCTCTCTCCTCTCTCCTTTACTCTCTCCTCCCTCTCTCCTTTACTTTCTCTCCTCCCTCTCCTTCCTTTACTCTCTCTCCTCCCTCTCTCATTTCTCTCTCTCCTCCCTCTCTCCTTTACTCTCTCTCCCTCTCCTCCTTACTTTCTCTCCTCCCTCTTTCCTTTACTTTCTCTCTCCTTTACTTCTCCTCCTCCCTCTCCTTTACTCTCTCCTCCTCCCCTCTCTCCTTTACTCTCTCTCTCCTCCCTCTCTCCTTTACTCTCTTTACTTTCTCCTCCCTCTCTCCTTTACTCTCTCTCCTCCCTCTTTCCTTTACTCTCTCTCCTCCCCTCTCTCCTTTACTCTCTCTCCTCCTCTCTCCTTTACTCTCTCTCCTCCTCCTCTCTCCTTTACTCTCTCTCCTCCCTCTCTCCTTTACTCTCTCTCCCTCTCTCCTTTACTCTCTCTCCTCCCTCTCTCCTTTACTCTCTCCTCCTTCAGACCTTTCTCCTCCTCTCTCCTTTACTCTCTCTCCTCCCTCTCTCCTTTACTCTCTCTCCTCCCTCTCTCCTTTACTCTCCTCTCCTCCCTCTCTCCTTTACTCTCTCTCCTCCCTCTCTCCTTTACTCTCTCTCCTCCCTCTCTCCTTTACTTTCTCTCCTCCCTCTCTCCTTTACTCTCTCTCTCCCCTCTCCTTTACTCTCCTTTCCTCCCTCTCCTCCTCTACTCCCTCTCTCTCTCTTTACTTTCTCTCCTCCCTTTCCTTTACTCCTCCCTCTCTCCTTTACTCTCTCTCCTCCCTCTCTCCTTTACTCTCTCTCCTCCCTCTCTCCTTTACTCTCTCTCCTCCCTCTCTCCTTTACTCTCTCTCCTCTCTCTCCTTTACTCTCTCTCCTCTCTCTCCTTTACTCTCTCTCCTCCCTCTCTCCTTTACTTTCTCTCCTCCCTCTCTCCTTTACTCTCTCTCCTCCCTCTCTCCTTTACTCTCTCTCCTCCCTCTCTCCTTTACTCTCTCTCCTCCCTCTCTCCTTTACTCTCTCTCTCCTCCCTCTCTCCTCTCCTCTCTCTCCTCCCTCTCTCCTTTACTTTCTCTCCTCCCTCTCTCCTTTACTCTCTCTCCTCCCCTCTCTCCTTTACTCTCTCTCCTCCCTCTCTCCTTTACTCTCTCTCCTCTCTCCTCTCTCCTCCTTACTCTCTCTCCTCCCTCCTCCTTTACTCTCTCCTTCCTTTACTCTCTCTCCTCCCTCTCTCCTTTACTCTCTCTCCTCCTCTCTCTCTCTTTCTCCCTCTCTCCTCCCTCTCTCCTTTACTCTCTCTCCTCCTCTCTCCTTTACTCTCTCCCTCCCTCTCTCCTTTACTTTCTCTCCTCCCTCTCTCCTTTACTTTCTCTCCTCCCTCTCTCCTTTACTCTCTCCTCCCTCTCTCCTTTACTCTCTCTCCTCCCTCTCTCCTTTACTTTCTCTCCTCCCCTCTCTCCTTTACTCTCTCTCCTCCCTCTCTCCTTTACTCTCTCTCCTCCCTCTCCTTTACTCTCTCCTCCCTCTCTCCTTTACTCTCTCCTTTACTTTCTCTCCTCCTCTCTCCTTTACTCTCTCTCCTCCCTCTCTCCTTTACTCTCTCCTCCCTCTCCTCCTCCTCCTCTCCTTTACTCTCTCTCCTCCCTCTCTCCTTTACTCTCTCTCCTCCCTCTCTCCTTTACTCTCTCTCCTCCCTCTCTCCTTTACTCTCTCTCCTCCCTCTCTCCTTTACTCTCTCTCCTCCCTCTCTCCTTTACTCTCTCTCCTCCCTCTCTCCTTTACTCTCTCTCCTCCCTCTCTCCTTTACTTTCTCTCCTCCCTCTCTCCTTTACTTCTCTCTCCTCCCTCTCTCCTTTACTCTCTCTCCTCCCTCTCTCCTTTACTCTCTCTCCTCCCCCTCTCCTTTACTCTCTCCTTTACTTTTACTCCTCCCTCTCTCCTTTACTCTCTCCTCCTCTCTCTCCTCCCTCCTTCTCCTTTCTCTCCTCCCTCTCTCCTTTACTCTCTTTCTCTCCTTTACTCCTCTCTCCCCTTTCCTCTCTCTCCTCCCTCTCTCCTTTACTTTCTCTCTCCTCCCTCTCTCCTTTACTCTCTCTCCTCCCTCTCTCCTTTACTCTCTCTCCTCCTCTCTCCTTTACTCTCTCTCCTCCCTCTCTCCTTTACTCTCTCCTCCCTCTCTCCTTACTCTCTCTCCCCTCCTTACTCTCCTCCTCCCTCTCTCTCCTCTCTCCTTCTCTCCTCTCTCCTTTACTCTCTCTCCTCCCTCTCTCCTTCTTCTCTCTCCTCCCTCTCTCCTTTACTTTCTCTCCTCCCTCTCTCCTTTACTCTCTCTCCTCCCTCTTTCCTTTACTCTCTCTCCTCCCTCTCTCCTTTACTCTCTCTCCTCCCTCTTTCCTTTACTCCCCTCCTCCTCTCCTTTCTCTCTCCTCCCTCTACTCCTTTACTCTCCTCTCCTCTCTCTCCTTTACTCTCTCTCCTCCCTCTCTCCTTTACTCTCTCTCCTCCCTCTCTCCTTACTCTCTCCTACTTTCCTCCCTCTCTCCTTTACTCTCTCTCCTCCCTCTCTCCTTTACTCTCTCTCCTCCCTCTCTCCTTTACTCTCTCTCCTCTCTCCTTTACTCTCTCTCTCCTCCTCTCCTTTACTCTCTCTCCTCCTTTACTCTCTCCTTTACTCTCTCCCTCTCCTCCCTCTCTCCTTTACTTTCTCCTCCCCTCTCCTTTACTTCTCTCCTCCTCTCTCCTTTACTCTTCTCCTCCCTCTCTCCTTACTCTCTCTCTCTCTCCTCTCCTCTCCTCTTACTCTCTCTCCTCCCTCTCTCCTTTACTCTCTCCTCCTCTCTCCTTTACTCTCTCTCCCCCTCCTTTCTCCTTTCCCCTCTCTCTCTCCTCCCTCTCTCCTTTACTCTCTCTCCTCCCTCTCTCCTTTACTCTCTCTCCTCCCTCTCTCCTTTACTCTCTCTCCTCCCTCTCTCCTTTACTCTCTCTCCTCCCTCTCTCCTTTACTCTCTCCTTTCCTTTCCTCCCTCTCTCCTTTACTCTCTCCCCCTTCTCTCCTTTACTTTATCTCCTCCCTCTCTCCTTTACTTTCTCTCCTCCCTCTCTCCTTTACTTTCTCTCCTCCCTCTCCTTTACTTTCTCTCCTCCCTCTCTCCTTTACTCTCTCTCCTCCCTCTCTCCTTTACTCTCTCCTCCCTCTCTCCTTTCTTTCTCTCCTCCTCTCTTTACTCTCTCTCCTCCCCCTCTCTCCTTTACTCTCTCTCCTCCCTCTCTCCTTTACTCTCTCTCCTCCCTCTCTCCTTTACTTTCTCTCCTCCCTCTCTCCTTTACTCTCTCTCCTCCCCTCTCCTTTACTCTCTCTCCTCCCTCTCTCTCTCTCCTTTACTCTCTCCTCTCTCTCCTCTCTCTCCTTTACTCTCTCTCCTCCTCCCTCTCTCCTTTACTCTCTCTCCTCCTCTCTCCTTTACTCTCTCTCCTCCCTCTCTCCTTTACTCTCTCTCCTCCCTCTCTCCTTTACTCTCTCTCCTCCCTCTCTCCTTTACTCTCTCTCCTCCCTCTCTCCTTTACTCTCTCTCTCCCTCTCTCCTTTACTCTCCTCCCTCTCTCCTTTACTCTTCTCTCTCTCTCCTTTACTCTCTCTCCTCCCTCTCTCCTTTCTCTCTTCTCCTCCTCCCTCTCTCTTTACTCTTCCTCCCTCTCCCTCCCTCTCCTTTACTCTCTCTCCTTCCCTCTCTCCTTTCTCTCTCTCCTCCCTCTCTCCTTTACTCTCTCTCCCTCTCTCCTTTCCCTCTCTCTTTCTCTCTCTCCTCTCTCTCCTTTACTCTCTCTCCTCCCTCTCCTTTACTCTTCTCCTCCCTCTCCCTACTCCTCCCTCTCTCTCCTTTACTCTCTCCCTCCTCCCTTTCTCTCTCCTTCTCCTTTCTCTCTCCTCCTCTCTCATTTACTCTCTCTCCTCCCTCTCTCCTTTACTCTCTCTCCTCCCTCTCTCCTTTACTCTCTCTCCTCCCTCTCTCCTTTACTCTCTCTCTCTCCTCCTTACTCTCTCCTCCTCCTCTCTCTCCTCCCTCTCCTTTCTCTCCTCCCCTCTACTCCTTTACTCTCTCTCCTCCCCTCTCCTCCTTTACTCTCTCTCCTCCCTCTCTCCTTTACTCTCTCTCTCTCCTCTCTCTCTCTCTCCCTCTCTCCTCTCCTTTACTCTCTACTCCCTCTCTCTTTACTCTCTCCTCCTCTCTCCTTTACTCTCTCTCTCCTCTCTCCTCTCTCTTTACTTTCTCTCTCCTCCCTCTCTCCTTTACTCTCTCTCCTCCCTCTCTTTCCTTTACTCTCTCTCCTCCCCTCTCCTTTACTCTCTCTCCTCCCTCTCTCCTTTACTCTCCCTCTCTCCTCCTCCCTCTCTCCTTTACTCTCTCTCCTCCCTCTCTCCTTCTCTCTCTCCTCCCTCTCTCCTTTACTCTCTCTCCTCCTCTCTCCTTTACTCTCTCTCCTCCTCTCTCCTTTACTCTCTCTCCTCCTCTCTCTCCTACTCTCTCTCTCCTCCCTCCTCTCTCTCTCTCCCTTCTCCTTTACTCTCTCTCCTCCCTCTCTCCTTTACTCTCTCCTTTCCTTTACTCTCCTCCTCCCTCTCTCCTTTACTCTCTCCTCCCTCTCTTTTTCCTCTCCTCCCTCTCTCCTTTACTCTCTCTCTCTCCCTCTCTCCTCCTTCTACTCTCTTCTCCTCCTCTCTCTTTACTTCTCTCCTCTCTCCCTCTCTCCTCCTTCCTCTCTCCTTTCTCTCCTCCCTCTCTCCTTTACTCTCTCTCCTCCCTCTCTCCTTTCTCTCCTCCCTCTCCTTTACCTCTCTCTCCTCTCTCTCTCCCTCTCTCCTCTCTCTCCTTTCCCTCTCTCCTTTACTCTCTCTTACTCTCTCTTTCTCTCCCTCTCCTCCCCCCTCTCTCCTTTACTCTCTCTCCTCCCTCTCTCCTTTACTCTCTCTCTCTCCTCTCTCCTTTACTCTCTCTCCTCCCTCTCTCCTTTACTCTCTCTCCTCCCTCTACTTTCTCTCTCCTTTCCTCTCTCTCCTCCCTCTCCCTCCTCTCTCTCCTCCCTCTCTCCTTTCTCTTCTCTCTCTCCTCTCTCTCCTTACTCTCTCCCTTCTCCCTTTCTCTCTCTTACTCTCTCTTCTCCCTCTTTCCTTTACTCTCTCTCCTCCCTCTCTCCTTTACTCTCTCTCCTCCCTCTCTCCTTTACTCTCTTTCCTCCCTCTCTTCTTTACTCTCTCTCCTCCCTCTCTCCTTTACATTCTGCTCTCTCCATCTGTCTGTTCTCTCCCGCTGCCTTGCGTCACTCTAAGGGCTCATTCGTCCTTCAGTGCTTTCAAGGGCTTTCCAGATAATAGTTTTCTATTTATTTTTCCTGATGCTGATATCTTATAAGAAAAGCAAATTCTGTTTTGTCTGTCAATGCTCTGTCTCTCTTCTTCTCTCTCTCTTGCGACTTTCTATTTTCCTGTCTCACGGCCTTCCCCCATCTCTTTGTGCTAATCCGGTTCCGGTGTGTGTATGTATGTGTGTGTGCGCATGCGGGTGTGTGTGTGTAGGATTATCATGGCTGTAGGGGCCTGGAGCCCTGATCAGGCTCAGATGGGCCCTTGGGGGCCTCTGCCCTTTAAACACACATGAATGCCCGCGCGCACACAGACACACACATTCACTCCTGCAGGTTGAGATTTTAGTTTGTATAGCCTGAAGGAAGCTGTGTGTTTGTGTGTGTGTGTGTGTGTGGGGGGGGGGGGGCTGTGTAAAATCCGCTCACTTCATCTCTCTCCAATCACTTAACCTCCTGCATGTATAATGACAGAATAAAGTGTCAACAGATGCTTCTCAAATATGTAAATTATCCCCCTCAAAAGCAGTTCCCACTGCTGTGATAGGAGGAGTAAGAGAAATGGGACTCCTCCCCCTGTACTGTGGGGGAGTTGATCAAACAGAAAACATGCAACTGTTTTCCAATGTGTATGTGTTGTATCATCTCAGGCAGGTATATGTACAGTATGTGTGTTATTGCAGCCACGGTGTAACTAACCAGCGCAGTGGGATACTTGTCAACGAGGCAGAGGGCATGCTGGGATTGATTTAAAGGGAACATGAGACGGTGCTAAAGAGAGACCCCTCATCTCTCCCTCTGCCTGCAGTGTGTTACCTGTTAGGCTAAATGTAGTCCAGACACATGTCTGGGCACAGGGTTTACACTTCCATCTAAATGTAGTCCAGACACATGGCTGTGCACAGGGTTTACACTTCCATCTAAATGTAGTCCAGACACATGTCTGGGCACAGGGTTTACACTTCCATCTAAATGTAGTCCAGACACATGTCTGGGCACAGGGTTTACACTTCCATCTAAATGTAGTCCAGACACATGTCTGTGCACAGGGTTTACACTTCCATCTAAATGTAGTCCAGACACATGTCTGTGCACAGGGTTTACACTTCCATCTAAATGTAGTCCAGACACATGTCTGTGCACAGGGTTTACACTTCCATCTAAATGTAGTCCAGACACATGTCTGTGCACAGGGTTTACACTTCCATCTAAATGTAGTCCAGACACATGTCTGTGCACAGGGTTTACACTTCCATCTAAATGTAGTCCAGACACATGTCTGGGCACAGGGTTTACACTTCCATCTAAATGTAGTCCAGACACATGTCTGTGCACAGGGTTTACACTTCCATCTAAATGTAGTCCAGACACATGTCTGGGCACAGGGTTTACACTTCCATCTAAATGTAGTCCAGACACATGGCTGGGCACAGGGTTTACACTTCCATCTAAATGTAGTCCAGACACATGTCTGTGCACAGGGTTTTCACTTCCATCTAAATGTAGTCCAGACACATGTCTGGGCACAGGGTTTACACTTCCATCTAAATGTAGTCCAGACACATGTCTGTGCACAGGGTTTAC
>NC_088403.1:30544057-30605107 GCF_034236695.1 Oncorhynchus nerka | reverse complement strand
ACACACACGCACACGCAGGTGCCTTTGGTTCTAAATCACCTGCAGATTACAGCTTGATGCTACCAGCCATGCAACACACACTCCAATTAGAGACCTGCAACACTAGATCAACTAAGAGAGAGAGAGAAGGAGTGAGAGAAAAGGAGAGGGAGTAAATTAAGAGAACGAGAACAAGGTAGATAGATAATGCATATGTATGCCTTGGCTGTCAAGTTAGGCATGAATAATCCCTAAAATAGCCCTGCCATAACTTTGTCCCCTCCAACCTCTCTCTCTCTCCTTCATCCTCCTGTGAGAACCTGCTGCTGAATTAACTCTCAGTCTAATTAACACTGGCTGGTGTCTACTGTAATCAACTTACTGTCCTGTCCTATAAACGAGTAAGTGTGTGTGTGTGTGTTTGTGTGTTATGAATAATGAATCAGGTGGCAAACCTGTGGCAGAGCATAGGAACAGCAGGCGTCCTTATGGTCTATCTACCGCTGGGACCACAGGTGATTTAACCCACCTGTGTGTGTGAGTGTGTGTGAGAGTTTGTATGGATATATTTAGATCTCTCAATACAATACAGTCTCTAGGTCAGAATAATTTATTCCTACCCATCCCCCCCTCCCCCTCCCCTCATTTCCATCTGTTGCTGTCTGCAGGTCCGGGCTGTTTCTGGAGAGCCCTACTTTTACCTTCTCCTCCCAGAGAACGAGAGGGAGAACGAGAGGGAGAACGAGAGAGAGAGAACGAGAGAGAGAGAACGAGAGAGAGAGAGAGAGAGAGAGAGAGACCAAAAACAAATCAAGAAACACACACTGAAGACCTTGGCCTACTTTCACTCTGAAAGGTTCCTCCAAAACTTACCTCACACACACACGAACCCAATGACCACAGTCCAATACACACCACCATAATGAAGTCCATCGTCTTCTCCCATTCATTTACATGTTTATGCGGTTATGTATTCCTCATCATGTGTCTCAGTCAGTCAGTAATAGTCAGGGCTTCATTTTGGGTCTCCCCTTTGATATTCTTATCTAATGTGGGATAATAGCTATGCTGATTGAAAAGCTTGCCACTCCAAATCTGTGGCTGGGGCCTAATGAAAGCCCCTGAAGGCCCCCATTAAATTATAATAGTAAGGCAGCAGCCTGACGTTAACTAATATGCTTCCATTCATTTAAACACAGAGGCGCTTCGCACTGCACACTCAATGAGTCACTCTGGAGTTTAGAGTTTACCACGGGCAAAACTTTTCAAATGAATCTGAAAAAAATAGAAAGAGAGGTTTGGGGAGAGAGAGAGGGGTAAGAGACGGAGAGAGAGAGAGAGAGAGAGAGAGAGGGGTAAGAGACGGAGAGAGAGAGAGAGAGAGAGAGAGAGGGGGGAAGAGAGAGAGAGGAAGAGAAGAGAGGGGAAGAGAGAGAGGGGAAGAAAGAGAGAGAGAGAGAGAGAGGAGAGAGAGAGGAAGAGAGAGAGAGGGGGAAGAGAGAGACAGAGACAGAGAGAGAGAGAGAGAGAGAGAGAGAGAGAGAGAGGGGTAAGAGACGGAGAGAGAGAGAGAGAGAGAGAGAGAGAGAGGGGTAAGAGACGGAGAGAGAGAGAGAGAGAGAGAGAGAGAGGGGTAAGAGACGGAGAGAGAGAGAGAGAGAGAGAGAGGGGTAAGAGACGGAGAGAGAGAGAGAGAGAGAGAGGGGGAAGAGAGAGAGGGGGAAGAGAGAGAGAGAGAGAGAGAGAGAGAGAGAGAGAGGGGGAAGAGAGAGAGGGGGAAGAGACAGAGAGAGAGAGAGAGAGAGAGAGAGAGAGAGAGAGAGAGAGAGAGAATAGTAAAGAGAGAAAGGTGTTTGAGAGAGAGCAATCTTTTGTCAAATGAAAAAACATATGCATGGAGGAGGTGGTGTACAGGGAGAACACAACACCTTATACTAAAGGATGCAGTGAAGATGAATCTATCTCGGGGTGACAGATGAGACAAGATGCGGGACACCATACATGCAGTCATGAAAAGCAAATGAGCCACATTTGAAAGAGTACAAAACGTACAAAACGTAAGAGTACAAGGACTCATTTTAGGTATTCTCTTTCCCAGACAGTTTGTGTGGATGTAAGCAGACCTGGGATCAGTGTAAGGAGATCTGACACTGGGGACAGCTCTATCAGCCGGGCAGATACAGGTGTACCAGGAACAGTGTTAGAACACTAGATACCACACTTATCTGGTAGATTGAGCTGTGCTCTTTACACCTCCCTCCTCCTCTTCCTCCCAACATAATTACTCCCTCGCTTCTGAAGAACAGCCTCTTGGCCCCTGATAAGAACCCTCCCTACCTCCCTATAAAGCTATCTGCTCACTTCTCTGTCCTTATCTTCCAGATAATACCACACCTCCATCTTACCTCGGCTTAATTACAAACCCACACTTCAATTAAAAGAGCCAGCACAGCTCTTGACCCTTACTACCCCAGAGAGAAAGAGAGACAGGGAGAGACAGGGTGGGGTGGGGTGGGGGGGGGGGGGGGTAGGAGAAGGGGGTAGGTAGAGAGAGAGAGACAGCGAGACAGAGGGAGTTAGAGAAAAAGTGAGGGATGGGGAGAAAGAGAGAGAGAAAGAGGAAGAGCAACAGAGAGAGAGAGAGAGAGAGTGAAAAAGAGGGAGATAGAGAGAAAGTGAAACAGCGGAAGAGATAGAAAGAGGAACCCAGGGCTGCCTTCAAGGAACCCAGGGCCCAAAAAGCAATTAAGGAGAAAGGGCTACATATTTTATCTAAGGGGGAGTGAGATGTCTCCGTTTGAATGAAGTCTGAAGCGTCTTTACTGTGCCAAACTTAACCAACATAATAACGAAGTGTAGTCACTCAGAGTGGAGTTAGACTGAAAAGTGAACTATACAAGTAATCGACTAAACAAGCGTGCGCACGCACACATTCTGTTCAAATGAGGCCGTGCAGACTGGCAGACTGGCAGACTCACCTGCTTATGAAAAGCAGAGAGAGTCAGCTAAAGGAAAAGAGTCTGTGTTCCAAGATGGCGTAGCAGTCGGACGTGTGTTTTGTCTTGTCCCGTCCTGTATAGTGTAAATATAGTTTTTCCTAGTTTTTTTTCTGTATATATTTCGTACATATTTTAATCTCACTTTCCAACTACAGGCTGAATATACTCTCCTGCAACCCGCATCACCCAATGTGGTACGGATCTGCTTTTTCTATACTTTAGAATCGGAACCCTCATCAGAAGCTAGCCAGCTAACTAGCTACTAGCTAGTAGCTAGCCACTGCTAGCGGTCTTCAACGCTAACTAGGACACCAGCGCGACATCTACCCAAAGCATATCAGACTGCTTTTTCTCTACCACATCTCCGGATTCCTACCGCAAGCTCTGAACCTTTACACCGGATCATCGCAACTAGCTAGCTGCAATCCGAGTGGCTACTCCTGGCTAACGTCTCTGTCCCAGAGCAAGCACCAGTTAGCCTGGAGCTAGCCTCGAGCTAAGCCCATCTCCCGACTAGCCGAAGAGGTCCAACAATACCTATTTTGCCAATTGGCCTGGACCCTCTACTGCCGACTCGGAGCCCCGCCGATCCATCACGACTGGTCCGCCGACATAATCGTCCGAGGGGTTTCAACAGGCTTTTCCGCTGCGACATCGCCAAAGATCCATCTGCTGGCCAAGGCGCGCGAGCTTTCTGAATCGCTGTATCTCCAGCTCACCGCATGAAGAGGAATAAACAGACTCACCCCATCGCGACGTCCCCCAAAGGTTAACTCTCTAGCCCTCGCTATCTCCCTGCTTGCTAATTCGGCCTGCTAACGGCTAGCTTGTCAAGCTCCGGTCCGCTAACTGCTACCTTGTCTAGCTCGGGCCTACGAACTGTTAGCTTGTTAGCACAGGCCTGCTAACCGTCTGAACCACCGCGTCCCAATCACTCTCTGACCCCATTTACTTTCTATCTCTTTTTGATTTTTAATTTGTTTATACCTTCCGGAAACCTGCCTCACCCAATGTGATACGGAATCGCTATTACTTTTACTCTTATTTTTATTTTTATGACACACTCAAGAACCTCCAGACGCTAACCAGCTAACTAGCTACAAGCTATTTAGTCATTGTTAGTTTTTAAAAACCTGGATAACACTCGCCAGCCCAGCCTCCCTGCCCATCCACCGCTGCCCCCTGGACACTGATCTCTTGGCTACATAGCTGACGCACGCTGGACTGTCCATTAATCACGGTACTCCTTTCTGCTTGTTTGTCTTACCTGTCGGCCCCGTTGCCTAGTCAACGCCATTTTACCTGCTGTTTGTTGTGCTAGCGGATTAGCCTCGCCTACTGTTTTTAGCTAGCTTTCCAAATTCAACACCTGTGATTACTGTATGCCTCGCTGTATGTCTCTCTCAGATGTCAATATGCCTTGTATACTGTTGTTCAGGTTAGTTATCATTGTTTTAGTTCACAATGGAGCCCCTAGACCCACTCTGCATACCCCTGTTACCTCCTTTGTCCCACCTCCCACACATGCGGTGACCTCACCCATTACAACCAGCATGTCCAGAGATACAACCTCTCTCATCATCACCCAGTGCCTGGGCCTACCTCCGCTGTACCCGCACCCCACCATACCCCTGTCTGCGCATTATGCCCTGAATATATTCTACCATGCCCAGAAACCTGCTCCTCTTATCCTCTGCCCCCAACGCTCTAGGCGACCAGTTTTGATAGCCTTTAGCCGCACCCTCATACTACTCCTTCTCTGTTCTGCGGGTGATGTGGAGGTAAACCCAGGCCCTGCATGTCCCCAGGTACCCTCATTTGTTGACTTCTGTGATCGAAAAGCCTTGGTTTTATGCATGTCAACATCAGAAGCCTCCTCCCCAAGTTTGTTTTACTCACTGCTTTAGCACACTCTGCTAACCCTGATGTCCTTGCCGTGTCTGAATCCTGGCTCAGGAAGGCCACCAAAAAATTCAGAGATTTCCATACCCAACTATAACATCTTCCGTCAAGATAGAACTGCCAAAGGGGGCGGAGTTGCAGTCTACTGCAGAGATAGCCTGCAAAGTAATGTCATACTTTCCAGGTCCATACCAAACAGTTCGAACTACTAATTTTGAAAATTACCCTCTCCAGAAATAAGTCTCTCACTGTTGCCGCCTGCTACCGACCACCCTCAGCTCCCAGCTGTGCCCTGGACACCATTTGTGAATTGATCGCCCCCATCTAGCTTCAGAGTTTGTTCTGTTAGGTGACCTAAACTGGGATATGCTTAACACCCGGCAGTCCTACAATGTAAGCTAGATGCCCTCAATCTCACTCAAATCATCAAGGAACCCACCAGGTACAACCCTAACTCTGTAAACAAGGGCACCCTCATAGACGTCATCCTGACCAAATGGCCCTCCAAATACACCTCCGCTGTCTTCAACCAGGATCTCAGCGATCACTGCCTCATTGCCTGTATCCGCCACGGAGCCGCAGTCAAACGACCACCCCTCATCACTGTCAAACGCTCCCTAAAACACTTCTGTGAGCAGGCCTTTCTAATCGACCTGGCCCGGGTATCCTGGAAGGACATTGACCTCATCCCGTCAGTTGAGGATGCCTGGTCATTCTTTAAAAGTAACTTCCTCACCATTTTAGATAAGCATGCTCCGTTCAAAAATGCAGAACCAAGAACAGATACAGCCCTTGGTTCACTCCAGACCTGACTGCCCTCGACCAGCACAAAAACATCCTGTGGCGGACTGCAATAGCATCGAATAGCCCCGTGATATGCAACTGTTCAGGGAAGTCAGGAACCAATACACGCAGTCAGTCAGGAAAGCTAAGGCCAGCTTCTTCAGGCAGAAGTTTGCATCCTGTAGCTCCAACTCCAAAAAGTTCTGGGACACTGTGAAGTCCATGGAGAACAAGAGCACCTCCTCCCAGCTGCCCACTGCACTGAGGCTAGGTAACACGGTCTCCACCGATAAATCCACGATTATCGAAAGCTTCAATAAGCACTTCTCAACGGCTGGCCATGCCTTCCGCCTGGCTACTCCAACCTCGGCCAACAGCTCCGCCCCCGCAGCTCCTCGCCCAAGCCTCTCCAGGTTCTCCTTTACCCAAATCCAGATAGCAGATGTTCTGAAAGAGCTGCAAAACCTAGACCCGTACAAATCAGCTGGGCTTGACAATCTGGACCCTCTATTTCTGAAACTGCCGCCATTGTCGCAACCCCTATTACCAGCCTGTTCAACCTCTCTTTCATATCGTCTGAGATCCCCAAGGATTGAAAGCTGCCGCAGTCATCCCCTCTTCAAAGGGGGAGACACCCTGGACCCAAACTACTATAGACCTATATCCATCCTGCCCTGCCTATCTAAGGTCTTCGAAAGCCAAGTCAACAAACAGGTCACTGATCATCTCGAATCCCACCGTACCTTCTCCGCTGTGCAATCTGGTTTCCGAGCCGGTCACGGGTGCACCTCAGCCACGCTCAAGGTACTAAACGATATCATAACCGCCATCGATAAAAGACAGTACTGTGCAGCCGTCTTCATCGACCTCGCCAAGGCTTTCGACTCTGTCAATCACCATATTCTTATCGGCAGACTCAATAGCCTCGGTTTCTCGGATGACTGCCTTGCCTGGTTCACCAATTACTTTGCAGACAGAGTTCAGTGTGTCAAATCGGAGGGCATGCTGTCCGGTCCTCTGGCAGTCTCTATGGGGGTGCCACAGGGTTCAATTCTCGGGCCGACTCTTTTCTCTGTATATATCAATGATGTTGCTCTTGCTGCGGGCGATTCCCTGATCCACCTCTACGCAGACGACACCATTCTATATACTTTCGGCCCGTCATTGGACACTGTGCTATCTAACCTCCAAACGAGCTTCAATGCCATACAGCACTCCTTCCGTGGCCTCCAACTGCTCTTAAACGCGAGTAAAACCAAATGCATGCTTTTCAACCGATCGCTGCCTGCACCCGCATGCCCGACTAGCATCACCACCCTGGATGGTTCCGACCTTGAATATGTGGACATCTATAAGTACCTAGGTGTCTGGCTAGACTGCAAACTCTCCTTCCAGACTCACATCAAACATCTCCAATCGAAAATCAAATCAAGAGTCGGCTTTCTATTCGCAACAAAGCCTCCTTCACCCACGCCGCCAAGCTTACCCTAGTAAAACTGACTATCCTACCGATCCTCGATTTCGGCGATGTCATCTACAAAATGGCTTCCAACACTCTACTCAGCAAACTGGATGCAGTCTATCACAGTGCCATCCGTTTTGTCACCAAAGCACCTTATACCACCCACCACTGCGACTTGTATGCTCTAGTCGGCTGGCCCTCGCTACATATTCGTCGCCAGACCCACTGGCTCCAGGTCATCTACAAGTCCATGCTAGGTAAAGCTCCGCCTTATCTCAGTTCACTGGTCACGATGGCAACACCCATCCGTAGCACGCGCTCCAGCAGGTGTATGTCACTGATCATCCCTAAAGCCAACACCTCATTTGGCCGCCTTTCGTTCCAGTACTCTGCTGCCTGTGACTGGAACGAACTGCAAAATCGCTGAAGTTGGAGACTTTTATCTCCCTCACCAACTTCAAACATCAGCTATCCGAGCAGCTAACCGATCGCTGCAGCTGTACATAGTCTATTGGTAAATAGCCCACCCATTTTCACCTACCTCATTCCCATACTGTTTTTATACTGTTTTTTTATTTTTATTTATTTACTTTTCTGCTCTTTTGCACACCAATATCTCTACCTGTACATGACCATCTGATCATTTATCACTCCAGTGTTAATCTGCAAAATTGTATTATTCGCCTACCTCCTCATGCCTTTTGCACACATTGTATATAGACTGCCCATTTTTTTTCTACTGTGTTATTGACTTGTTAATTGTTTACTCCATGTGTAACTCTGTGTTGTCTGTTCACACTGCTATGCTTTATCTTGGCCAGGTCGCAGTTGCAAATGAGAACTTGTTCTCAACTAGCCTACCTGGTTAAATAAAGGTGAAATAAAAAAAATTAAAAATTAAACCCAGAGGAAATCTGGTTTGTCCCACGACAGGCATCACCTCTACCCTCTCCTCTTCTACATTCTTTCCTTAACCGGCACAGGACCTTGGGCTTTGGCAGTCATTACATTTTTTCAGCCGGTAATAGTTATGGAAATGCTGCCGGTCTCACGGTAATTGACCGTTAATTAACATAAACATGTTTAGCATCTCTGGGCTTCTCTGCCTGAGGAACATCTACATTTTAAAATGTTTGAAAAAAAATCTATTTAATATAGCCTACAGCATCACAATAAAATCCATTATTTATTTAGTTGTGATAGGCCTATAAACCTGATGAGACTCTATATTGATGATATGGGAAAAAAGGCATGTGCTCTGATCTTTACTGAGAGAGAGACAATTGCATTGCTGCTTTGCTTGTGTGGCAAGAAGGTTAGGGAATATTTAATCAATGGAAAATGACAGAATTAAAAGTGAAATGAGAAAGAAAGGCTACAACGAGCAAAAGCCAACAGGTACGCTGCTATTTACACTATAATCTGAATGGAGTTGTTGTTATGTGTAGGATAACTGTAGGATGGTGAGACGTCATTATGGCTAGCCTCAATTAGCCTAGTTAGATAGCTTCTCTCAGTCAAGACAGGTACTCTGTAATCAGATGGGATGATAAATAACTAGCAAGAAGTTAGTCTAGCGCGAGTGAACAGTGGTTGCGGTCTCACCCCCCGTGCTGCTCTGGTGCTCTGAGCTCCATTCCCTAGTAGCCTACAACTGCTTGCCCTGTGACCCCTCTCTCTCTCTCTCTCTCTCTCTCTCTCTCTCTCTCTCTCTCTCAAATCAAATCAAAGCCCCCTCTCCATGCCTCCGGTTTAAGTAGCAAAACAATTGGCTTTGCTGTTGCTTCCCTCACTTGGATCGATCCTGGTCCATAAGGGGACAGGTCTTGTTGTCCTTTTGTCCGTTTAAAAAAATGTATTTATCATTCAGTGTTTATAGAGTGATTAGAGGGACAATTAAGTGCTGAGTACCAGGCCATTAGCGAGGGACATTAGCCAGTTTAGTAGTCTACATCAGCCCCATTCATTTGCATTGATTTGAATGGGATTTCCATGACCAATGGTCACAGGGAATTTGACTAGGTCATGACTGGTGACTGCCATGTGTGGCGGTAATGCGGTCACAACGACAGCCCTAATGGGACCCCTCATCCTCGCTTTTTCTCAGCCTCCTTTCCTCACATCCTCCTTTTCGGCAGGGTAGCCTAGTGGTTAGAGCATTGGACTAGTAACCAAAAGGTTGCAAGTTCAAATCCCCGAGCTGACAAGGTACAAAATATGTCGTTCTGCCCGTGAACAGGCAGTTAACCCACTGTTCCTAGGCCGTCATTGAAAATAAGAATTTGTTCTTAACTGACTTGCCTAGTAAAATGAAGGTAAAATTAAATTCTCTCATCTTCCTTTACTCTCATCCGTGGAGAACAGGTATGTTTCCATGTAAAACAACCTGGGTGAAATTGGTTGGTATGCCAGACTAAATATAAGGACCATGGACCTAGGACCATGCCCCAGGACTACCTGACATGATGACTCCTTGCTGTCCCCAGTCCACCTGGCCATGCTGCTGCTCCAGTTTCAACTTCCACCTGGCCGTGCTGCTGCTCCAGTTTCAACTGTTCTGCCTTATTATTATTCGACCATGCTGGTCATTTATGAACATTTGAACATCTTGGCCATGTTCTGTTATAATCTCCACCCGGCACAGCCAGAAGAGGACTGGCCACCCCACATAGCCTGGTTCCTCTCTAGGTTTCTTCCTAGGTTTTGGCCTTTCTAGGGAGTTTTTCCTTGCCACCGTGCTTCTACACCTGCATTGCTTGGTGTTTGGGGTTTTAGGCTGGGTTTCTGTACAGCACTTTGAGATATCAGCTGATGTACGAAGGGCTATATAAATACATTTGATTTGATTTGATTGGATTTAAATCAGTTTTATTTTGAAAATATTATAGAGCATTGCAGTAAGGACATGTTGTTAATAGCAACCCTTCAGACCACACCTCAGAAAATCAATGAGGCCAGACCACTAGATACCACACACACACACACACACACACACACACACACACACACACACACACACACACACACACACACACACACACACACACACACACACACACAACCAATTCCCATTCATAAAACTGACAACAAATCCATTTACTTACATTTACATTTACATTTAAGTCATTTAGCAGACGCTCTTATCCAGAGCGACTTACAAATTGGTGCTTTCACCTTATGACATCCAGTGGAACAGCCACTTTACAATAGTGCATCTAGGTCTTTTAAGGGGGGGGTGAGAAGGATTACTTTATCCTATCCTAGGTATTCCTTAAAGAGGTGGGGTTTCAGGTGTCTCCGGAAGGTGGTGATTGACTCCGCTGTCCTGGCGTCGTGAGGGAGTTTGTTCCACCATTGGGGGGCCAGAGCAGCGAACAGTTTTGACTGGGCTGAGCGGGAACTGTACTTCCTCAGTGGTAGGGAGGCGAGCAGGCCAGAGGTGGATGAACGCAGTGCCCTTGTTTGGGTGTAGGGCCTGATCAGAGCCTGGAGGTACTGAGGTGCCGTTCCCCTCACAGCTCCGTAGGCAAGCACCATGGTCTTGTAGCGGATGCGAGCTTCAACTGGAAGCCAGTGGAGAGAGCGGAGGAGCGGGGTGACGTGAGAGAACTTGGGAAGGTTGAACACCAGACGGGCTGCGGCGTTCTGGATGAGTTGTAGGGGTTTAATGGCACAGGCAGGGAGCCCAGCCAACAGCGAGTTGCAGTAATCCAGACGGGAGATGACAAGTGCCTGGATTAGGACCTGCGCCGCTTCCTGTGTGAGGCAGGGTCGTACTCTGCGGATGTTGTAGAGCATGAACCTACAGGAACGGGCCACCGCCTTGATGTTAGTTGAGAACGACAGGGTGTTGTCCAGGATCACGCCAAGGTTCTTAGCGCTCTGGGAGGAGGACACGATGGAGTTGTCAACCGTGATGGCGAGATCATGGAACGGGCAGTCCTTCCCCGGGAGGAAGAGCAGCTCCGTCTTGCCGAGGTTCAGCTTGAGGTGGTGATCCGTCATCCACACTGATATGTGTGGATGACATTGAGATAATTTTGAGATAATAGTGATCTATGCTGTCTGATAGCTGAGTGTAATAACTCCCCTCTATTTTTCTACGGACCAAGAATCTTAGCAGTGCTGGGTAAAAGCCCTGTGCTACTATAGCCAATGGTGCCAATTTACAGAGCTCAAGAATACTGCCTGCGCTAACCACTTCATCTCTCATCCGGTCGATCAAAAACCCACTGACAACTCAACCACGGCCGAGAAACTGTGGCTCCAGACCCAAAATGGCCACCATGAAGTGTCTCTGCCAGGTGTGGTAGAGTGTTAATGGAATGTTGTGTGGACTATTACTTTATCACCAGGGACAGCTCTCTGTCAATAGGGATGAAGGGTAGCCTGCTGGAGGTTACCGGTGCACTGCCTGTGTGAACAACCTGCTAAGCACAGGGCTCTTCGTGGAAAACCTACAAGGAGAGAGAGAAAGAGGGTATGGAAGAGAGAGAGACACGATGAAGAACAAGAACGAGAGAAATAAAAAGAGACATATGGAGAGAAATGTAGAAACAGATCCAGAGAGAGTGATAGAAGGAGAGAGAGAAGAGAGAAAGATATGGCAGGGGGTATATAGACGGAAAGGTAAAGAAAGAAAGAACCAGCAAGTAAGTGACTCTCCCAACACCCTGACACAGAGCTGAACACTATGCTCCTACACTGCAGCTCCACTATGTCCCTATCTGTCCCCTGTGGGACTACCTGGCAGCTCTGTCATTGTTCCACACTAGTCATTTGTCTCCTCTGACTCCTGCCATCACTCCCTCAGGTAGCTCACATTGGGTCACCTCAGGGAATCAATTTGAACAGCAGCAGGCATATCTATGTATAGAATGACATCAATCAGTGGTAGATTTTTATCCAAGTCCAATGTTCTAGTATAGACACACCGGATGACAGATAGGGGGGTATTTACAGGTAACTGCCAAAATAATGGAAACACTTGAGTAAATGAGGGATACAAAGTACATTGAATGCAGTGGCTTCCACACAGGTGTGGTTCCTGAGTTAATTAAGCAATTAACATCCCATCATGCTTAGGGTGATTAATAAAACATGCTGGCTACCATGGCTATGCTCCCATAGGATGAGAATATCTCCATCCACAGGGCACGAGTGGTCACTGAATGGTTTTATTTAAAAAAAAATATTTAACCTATTTAACTCAGTTAAGAACAAATTCTTATTTACAATAACGGCTTACTGAAAGATAAAAGGCCTCCTGCGGGGACGGAGGCTAAAAATAAAAATATATGACAAAACACACATCACGACAAGAGAGACAACACAACACTACATGAAGAGAGACCTAAGACAACAACATAGCATGACAGCTACACATGACAACACAGCATGGTAGCAACAACATGACAACAACATGGTAGCAGCACAAAACATGGTACAAACATTAATGGGCACAGACAACAGCAGAAAGGGCAAGACAGTAGATACATCACACAAAGCACAACAACAAGCCACATCTGTCAGTAAGAGTGTCCTTGACTGAGTCTTTGAATGAAGAGATTGAGATAAAGCTGTCCAGTTTGAGTGTTTGTTGCAGCTCGTTCCAGTCGCTAGCTGCAGCGAACTGAAAAAACGAGCGACCCAGGGATATGTGTGCTTTGGGTTCCTTTTACAGAATGTGACTGGCAGAACGGGTGTTGTATGTGGAGGTATCTCTTACCTGACCTTTGGATTATAATAAATATCAGAGACTCTAACCATCTTCCTCCTGTGTCTGCATTTGGGTCTTGCCCAGTGCCCTTATATTAAGCATGTCCCAGTTTAGGTCACCTAGCTGGACAAATTCAGACTTAGTGTAAAGGGGCCTAGAGAGAGCTTAGGGTAGGGTACAGGCCGGTGCTGATGGAGGACGATAGCACCCAGCAACAATCAACAAAGAGCTATTTGAAAGTTTAATGCTTAAAACCAGCAAATGAAATTGTTTGGGGACAGACTTGGCGGAGACAACCGAGCACTGAAGGTGTTCCTTGGTAAAGACTGCCGCTGCCCCACCTTCGGAAGATCTGTCTTGCCTGAAAAAGGTTAGAACCAGAAAGGTTAACATCAGTATTCAAAACACTCTTCCTTAACCACATCTCAGTAATGACCACACATCTGGATTGGAGCTGTGAACCCACACTTTCATTTTATCCATTTTAGGTAACAAGCTTCTAGTGTTAACGTGCAGAAAACCCAGGCTTTCACGAGAGCAGCAATCAGTGAAGCAGATATCAGAGCACAAGTCAGAATTGGGTCTGGCAACAATAGATGGGCCAGAGTGTACATGCACATTTCCAGATATCATCAACAGTAATACAATCAAGGCACGGCAGAGGACAGCGAGAGCTCTGCAGTGCTGATTTATGACATCTGAATGTGCATTAGATGGCAACAAGATCATACTGTACAGCAATTTCATCAGGTAACATGGATACAAAGCCGGCGAGAGGTGGTTAGAACAGGATGGGAGGCCAGAAGTCTGTGTAACCAATAGAGAGTCAGAGTCACAAGTGTGGGAACAAACATAGTCTGTCCCACGGTTGGGTTAACAAGAAACTTCATAGTCAACAAAGCATGCAGGAGTCATGAGGTAAATAGCAAAATAGCAAAATGCACAAGAAAAAAATTCAATATATATAATGGGTTGAGCATGAAAACAATGCAAACCATAGCCATCTCAGTCATCAGATCTCAACCCAACTGAACACTTATGGGAGAATCTGGAGCGGAGCTTGAGACAGCGTTTTCCACCACTATTTATGACATTTTGTGTGAAAGAATGGTGTTGCATCACCCCAATAGACTTCCAGACACTTGTTGAACCTGTGCACCGAAGCTGTTCTGGTTGCCAGTGGCCCAATGCCCTATTAAGACACCATGCTGGTGTTTCCTTTATTTTGCCAGTTACCTGTATATGGATGGGTAAACAACATGGTTCTGTCGTACCATTGTAATCCTCCCTGACTGAAGTACGTCTTTCGGACTCGTTCCATACTGTGTTTGAACAGAACAACGGAATGGATTATTCCACGTTGGATGCCTTTCCTCAGCTAGCTAATTATTCTCCTCCAGGTCAGCGACTGTTAGCTATCCCATCTCTCCCTCTGGCCTGTCGATCGCCAGGAAGACGCATGCCAGCTGACCTGCCTGGGTGGGGTGGGTGTCGATCGATAGATGATATCGACCAAGGCGAGTAGCAGTGTTTAAATGAGGCCCCAGTGAAACCCTACGAAGAGCAGGAAGAGCTTGGTAATGTCCTCCCCCACTTCCTGCTCACGTGTGTCCTCCCCAAGGGTGATGTGTCATCCATCCATCACCATCATCTTCAGGTTGCAAGGTGTGTGTTGTGTGTATACCATGATTAGTTCCCGCTGGTTAACATCTGTAAGGTGTGTGTGTGTGTGTGTGTGTATGTCTCAGAGTTCTGTGATTACTTAGTGCCCAGGATGTCTGCTTTCATCGTCGTTTACCTTTAAAGACAGTCTGACAGCTGTGATTGTACAAATACAGTACACTCTGACCCATTTAGCACACACACACACACACACACACACACACACACACACACACACACACACACACACACACACACACACACACACACACACACACACACACACACACACACACACACACACACACACACACACACACACGCACACAGGAAGACAATCGATTATTACAGGCTAAATACAATCTATGTGAGTACTCTTGGGAGCAGATTGCCTCCTACAATAACAACCTAACCCAGATGGAATCTGTCTGTTAGTTTAGGGCTCTGCTCCTATGGCCTCCAAGGTTGTCTCACAGAGCACAAATGACATCTGGGATTGACTCAGATCAATGTGGCTGGCTGGGTATTTTACAAGGCCCATCAATTCACACCCTTTTCTGATTAACTCCAATCTCCGGGCGAAATACAAAGCGAGGGAGTATAACATGGGATTATGTCAGTGTGTGTGACTGTGTATGTGTGTATGTATGTGCCTGCGTCATTGCGGTCTGTGTGTGTGTGTGATGGCCAAACATACGGCCCTACTAGACATTTCCTCCGTAGCATATGATACAATGCCTGTTCGTCCCTGATAAGATCTCATTCATCAATGTCACTTCGTCTACTCAGATTTGTCACAAACATCTGACCCATTTAGCACACACACACACACACACACACACACACACACACACACACACACACACACACACACACACACACACACACACACACACACACACACGGAAAAAAATCTCCTCCTATAGGCCCCGGGGATGGGGTTACACACGGATAGTATCAGGGGCCCATGAATACTGTCACTGAAACCTACACAACATGTACAGTGCATTGACTCAGTCAATGGAAACGACCCTCTGCAGACTGTCAATCCACAGGGCTGTCAGTTAGGTCATGATGGTGATGGTGTTGGGGAGGATGAATAGGGAGTAAGAGGTAGGTCTTGCTTAGTAATTGTCATATGATCCTATCTGGCATGAAGCTGCATTCTTCTAGGAAGAATCACTTGGGACTGCTGTTTCAGAGAAAGGGAAAAAAAGAGATTGGTTAAAGAAAGAGAAATAGGAAGCAGACAGGAGAGGAGTGCCAATGTATTGTCCTTTAATATGTATCTGGCAAGCTGATACCTTACTGGCTAGGCAGCAGCCTAACAGAGCGCCTCTGTGTCACAAAAGAGGAGGAGAAATCCTCAAAGGTGGTCTGCACACACACACACACACACACACACACACACACACACACACACACACACACACACACACACACACACACACACACACACACACACACACACACACACACACACACACACACACACACACACACACAGACCGGGCGCCTGAAAGTTTAATCAGTGCAGTGAGCAGTCATGTTTATGCCTATAATCATATATTTTATTCAAGACAAAAACGAGTTTTATGTATTTGTACGCCGTCAAGGTGTAATAACTGGAATTACTTTCAGATGTTGGCTGTGGGTTTTTTCCATTTTTGAGAGCCTGGTCACAAACAGTCAAGTGCTGTAATAGAATGAAGAAACATGACCGTATGGCATTTCAATCCCCTTCTTCGAACACACCATGATGTCGCTCTGCTTTTATCTAAATGGGTCAGACTGAGACGTAGGCTGAAGACAGAATGTAGCACAGCGGTAGCTTGTTTAAAAGTCTCAAACTGACACTGACGATCCCATGGTAACTCTCTGGTAACACTGGGAGATATCTGGGAGACATATCGGGGCAAAGAATTGTGTTTCCCATCACTAGTGGGTTGCTGCACCACGTGGGGGGGAGTAGGGGCTATGAGGCTTCCTAAAACCAAACAATGAGAGTGGGGGCCTTGATCAAACAATGTGACAGATCATTGCAAGTTGGCGGGTCGTCTGTGTTTGGAACCAGACCCTGGGTTATGATACCCTGGCCTTGGTGACTGCCCTGGGAATGTGAGAGGTGTTCTTCAGTGTTATAGAACGTGGTGTTACATCACCTCGCCTGCTTTCCCTGGAACACACACCTGACATCCACCTGGGTAACACGGCCCAAACACACCAGGGGACCTGGGGATCAGGGAGGAAGATGGTAGGGTTTCCTAAAGGTCAATGTCTTACCTTACGGAAAAGATCAGTAGAAACCTGTAAGAGCTAAGCTCTGGGTGGTGTGTGTGTGTGTGTGTGTATGTTAGTAGGATTATCATACATTTGTTTGGCTGGAGTGCTATGGGATCAGACATGGTGATTAGCTTGCCACTAAAGGCCTTTTGGCTGCTTCATCTCTTGTAAGAGGGCCAAAGCTGGTCTCAGTTGAACAACGAACCCGCAGAGGCAAACACATTCGCGCACACACACGCGTGCACACACACACACACACACACCCATACATACCCATGCATACATACATACACACACTTCTTGGTTACATAAGGTCCCCATAAACACAAAAAAAATAGCTGCACTCTGAACTCTGCACTTTAAAGCCTGATAAATCCATCCCAATCTGGCCCTGTCTGGCCGTGCTTGTGAGAGTCTATGGGAATAACACAACAGAACATTCACAGTTCACTCAATAAGCCTACATTTCCAAACATTATAAGCCGCTGTATACAAACATGGGAATTACATTTCATACAAGTTGCCTGATAATGCCCGGCATTATAACGTCCTTTCAGCTCAATGACACCAATGTCAAATGTGCCTGACCAAGGGGAAAGATCACAGACGTCAACGAAAACAGGCTGTCCCTGGATCAGTTGCATTGTCATGCATCACATGAGGACGAGGTCACAACAGGTACAAGATCAGTCATATTGGAGATGGTGCACAGCGGATGTGTGTGGTTGGAATCAATGAACTGTGAGGTGAGCTGAGCTAAACTAAGAATCAATGATGCAATGGATAGTGTGTGCGTGTGTGTACATGTGTGTGTGTGTGTCTCTGAGGTGTTCTGACGCCACATGGTGGGTAAATCCAATCATTTTTTCCCTGGCCATGGGCTCATGGTGCACTGATCTGGAAAGTTCATCTGCTCCCACATCCTGACATAGAGACGGGCCTGGCAGCAGAGACAGAATGTGACAGAACTGCTCCCCCTGACTAGTTCTGAGTGAATTAGAGGCTAAATGTGTGTGTGTGTCCATATCGGGCCAGTGAACACTGAGTGAGGGTTATGTGGTGTGAGCAGCTTGGTTTGAAATGGAACAGAGCTCTTGCTACATACCCACTGACCTTGTACCTTGTACAGAGCTCCATTCCTCTCTCTACCTCGCTGTCTCTCTCTCTCCCTCCCCTCCTGGCACACCCTGATCTGTTTCATCTGTCTTGTGTCTCCAGCCTCCACCAGGTGTCTCCCATTTTCCAGTTAATCTTGTCAAGACTTACCAGCTTGTTTTCCCGTATCTCTAGTTTCTGTTTTCTAGTCCTCCCAGTTCTGATCATTCTACCTGCCCTGACCCTGAGCCTGCCTGCCGTTCTGTCCCTGAATGACGCTGCCTTGGATTACTGACCTCTGCCTGCCCTGGACCTGCTGTTTTGCCTGCCCCCTGTTTCGTAATAAACATCTGAGATTCCAACTGTCTGCCTCCTGTATCTGGGTCTCGTCCCGAGCCGTGTTACCTCCTCTCTCCATCTCTCTCTGCCTCTCAATTCAATTTAAGGGCTTCATTGGCATGGGAAACATGTCTACATTGTCAAAGCAAGTGAAAAAGAACAAACAAAAGTGAAATAAACAAAAACAAATGAACAGTAAACATTACAACTCACAAAAGTTCTAAAAGAATAAAGACGTTTCAAATGTCACATTATAGTTAAATAAAGGTGACACAAATAGTGTAAGAACCCAAGCGAACATAAATATAGGTGTATCTTCTTCTTGTGGCAACAGGTCACAATGTTTTCTTGCTGCTGTGATTGCCCCCAATAGATATGGGAGTTTATCAAAATTGGATTTGTTTTCAAATTCATTGTGGGTCTGTGTAATCTGAGGGAAATATGTGTCTCTAATTTGGTCATAGGTTAGGAAGTGCAGCTCAGTTTCCACCTCATTTTGTTGGCAGTGTGCACATAGCCCGTCTTCTCTTGAGAGCCAGGTCTGCCTTCGGCAGCCTTTCTCAATAGCAAGGCTATTCTCACTGAGTTTGTACATACTGTAGTCATAGATTTCCTTAATTTTGGGTCAGTCACAGTATTCTGCAACTGTGTACTCACTGTTTAGGACCAAATAACATTTGAGTTTGCTCAGTTTTTTTGTAAATTGTTTCCAATGATTTGGTTAGGTCCAGCTTGCTTAGGGGGCTCTTCTCCAGGTTCATTTCTCTGTAGGTGATGGCTTTGTTATGGAAGGTTTGGGAATCACTTCCTTTTAGGTGGTTGCAGAATTGAATGGCTATTTGGATTTGTATAATTAGCGGGTATCGGCCTAATTCTGCTCTGTATGCCATATTTGGTGTTTTACATTGTAAGCGGGGGATATGTTCGCAGAATTCTGCATGCGGAGTCTCAATTTGGTGTTTGTCCCATTCTGTGATTTCTTGGTTGGTGAGCAGACCCCAGACCTCACAACCATAAAGGGCAATGGGTTCTATAACTGACTCAATTATTTTTAGCCAGATACTAATTGGTATGTCAAATTTGATGTCCTTTATGTCCTTTCGAAAGCATAGAAGGCCCTTGCGTTGTCTCTCAGATCGTTCACAGCTTTGTGGAAGTTACCTGTGGTGCTGATGTTTAGGCCGAGGTACAGTATGTATCGTTTTTTGTGTGCTCTTGGGCAACGGTGTCTAGATGGACTTTGTATTTGTGGTTCTGAACTTTTTTGGAACACCATTATTTTTATCTTACTGAGATTTACTGTCATGGCCCAGGTCTGACAGAATCTGTGCAGTAGGTCTAGGTGATGCTGTAGGCCCTCCTTGGTTGGGGACAGAAGCACCAGATCATCAGCAAACAGCAAACAGTTGACATTTGACTTCAGATTCTAGTAGGGTGAGGCCGGGTGCTGCAGACTGTTCTCTCTCTCTCTCCTCTTTCTTCTCTCTCAATAACTTTCTACTCCTCTTGCTCTCTACTACTCTCTACTACTCTCTCTCTCTCTCTCTCTCTCTCTCTCTCTCTCTCTCTCTCTCTCTCTCTCTCACCTACCCATCAAGCTCTGCTTCACAAGGAGAGAGCTAAAGAGGAGAATCATTTTGGGGGGCTGAGGCAGAACATATGCCCAGAGTCTTCCCGCTGGCCAGAGTCCATACGCTGGGCATCTATCAGAACTGTCTGGCCCAGTGGTAGAGACAGGAAGTGGAAAGATACACACACCATGCATCTGTCCACAGTCCATCTATCAGGTATAGCACCACAGACTACACACTGTTGAGTCCATGCTGAACTTCTCTCAGATGTAGCGTGTTAGAAGTGAATTAGATACTATGAACCCATCAGCTTTCTGCCCTGTGGAGTAATTATATATTGTATACTGTAACTATACCTCTGGAACTGGAGATCTGTGTTGAAGGATATGGAGTATTAGTTACAAAGGGGTTCATCCTCTTATTCTTAGCTGCCTCCATTCTCTTCCTATCTCTGCTAGTACAGTGGTCATAAATAGTTACCCCTCTCTCCCTTTATTAGTCTGGCTGACGGAGGAAGGACGGCCCATTTAGCACTAAACCATGTCAACCTAACACTACTGGATCCTGACATGAACAAACACACGCACGCACACACACACTTTTCTTTTTAGTATCCTTGTGGGGATCAAACAATTGATTCCCATTCATTAAAATAATCCTATTTTCCCTAACCCCTAACCTTAAACCTAACCCCTAACCCTAACCTTAACCCCAAACCTAATTCTATCCATAAACCTAACCTCTAAAATAGCATTTTTCTTTGTGGGGATTAGCCAACACACACACACACACACACACACACACACACACACACACACACACACACACACACACACACACACACACACACACACACACACACACACACACACACACACACACACACACACACACACACACTTAGGGTCCACAGTAAGTAGAACCCCTGGGCAGTTTGGTCTAATCGCTATGTTCTCTCTTCTCTCTCTCTTACATTAACACTCACAGTAGAGAGGGAAGAAAAGAAATAAAGGAGAGGATGATGGATTGACACATTACCTCCAGAATGATGGAGGGTAATGAGAGGGTAACATTACCGAGGCTACCTGGGGACATAACGTCAACGTGTGTACTTGGACTGTGTGTAACTGTGCAGCATGTTGCTGTGTTAGTGATAAGCCTTCCCACTCACACAAATCAAAACCTAGACATTGTCTCTCCCTGGATGGCGAGAACAGATGTTCACACACACACACACACACACACACACACACACACACACACACACACACACACACACACACACACACACACACACACACACACACACACACACACACACACACACACACACACACAGACAGCGAGGAGTAGAGGAGAGGAGGGCAGCAGCAGTATGGGGATTTTTCTCTCCTAGTCTGAGTTGACGTAACAGGGCTATGTCAGACATACCATGGTCCTAATCCAGTGTTTAGCGGAGGAGAGGAGAGATAGAGGGAGCTGTAATTGAAAACATGCTCTGTCTCTGCTCCTCTGGCTTAACCAGGGGACAGGGCACCATAGTGTTTATGTCACTCTGTTTGTCTGTCCATCTGGGTTTCAGTCCAGACTAGCAATCAAACTTGTCTGCTTTGCTTGTGTGTTTGTGTGTCCAGTCTTGTTCAATAATGAGTGGGTGGTGTTATGTCTATTTACTGTTAAATCTATTATATCTACAGCAGGGATTAAGACGGGTAACTGGGATCCAGGGACTCTTCACATTATCTGAAAAAATGCAATGACAAGACCCTTTCCCCAACAACACTTTCCCCCAATGTCGTCCTCATGCAATTCCACAAAATACACAACATGTTCAGCAGCAGATTGGCAAAAAAAAATCTGAAAGTACATTATCCAATCAGGTTGGATATAACTGTTATACTAATTTCAAGTAATAGTCATGTGTGGTCGTCTAGATGCTCATTTCAGGGCCGTTTTCATTGGGACAGCGCCATCGCGCTGCTTTGAGACAAGCGTGGGGGACTCCTCTTGATAAATCAATCAATGTCAGATATTTATTTTCACTGAATCTTCATTTGGATATATGGTAACAATTAGGCTGGGAAATGGTAGCTAAAGGTGACTGCTAACGATCATCTTTATTTTAGTTGGCTCATATATTAGCTTAGCAGAACATTTTGCTAGCATGTTATACAAGTGGATTTTGCTCTTCACTCGTGTATTAGCCTGTCGTACTCCCGACCAAAAGCCTATGACTTGTCTGATAATCAGTCAATGTCATTTAGTTTGACTGAATCTCTGTCTATATATTTGGTTAATTGACCTCTGGCTGGACAAGTGGAAGAGGTAGCTCATTCATTTGTTTGCTCATCTATTGTATCACTGATCAGAAACATTTAGCATGCAATAATGTAGCCTAAATCAAGTGTATTCTTTATCTATTGACTCACGTAGTAGCCTTATGTAGCCTTATATAGAGCCCAGCCTACTTTCCTGTCATCCCAATGCCACTGAAACCCAAAATAAACCCCAAATCCCGAGTCCTGTGTCGAATGGAAATTCCTAACTTTATTCTGTAATTCATCGGTTTAATTATCAAAGCACGTCTCATGCATGTCAAAACACGGCTTTAACATTTCCCCCTGCTTCTCTGCGCTGTCTCGTATTGCTGCCCATACCACAGGTTCATGAGAAGGGTGTGCTTGAAAGGATGCACATAACTGTGCAATGTTTGGTTGTATTGGAGAGAATCTCAGTCTTAAATCCTTTTCCACACACAGTCTGTGCCTGTATTTAGTTTTCATGCTAGTGAGGGCCGAGAATCCACTCTCACATAGGTACATGGTTGCAAAGGGAAACAGTGTTTTAACAGTGTGATTTGCCAAGGCAGGATACTCTGAGAACAAGCAACTGGCAGTGGCTTCTGATTAAATTCAATTTTTCCAGAACCGCTTGTTGCAATTTCGATGAGGCTCTCTTGTTCAGATATCGGTAAGTTGACTGGAGGCAGGGCATGAAATGGATAACGGATTCAGTTGTTTGTGTCATCCGGGAAAGTACCTGCGTAATCGCTCACTCAACTCACTCAGGCCCTTCGCTATATCACATTTGGCATTGCCTGTAAGCCTGAGTTCATTTGCAAACAAAAAATCATACAATGATTGATAAAAACTGTGTGTTGTCCCTGTAATCCTAGATTGAGATCATTCAGGCAAGAAAAACATCACCCAGATAGGCCAGTCGTGTGAGGCAAGCGGTCAGACAAATGAAAATGATGGTCAGTGAAGAGAACTTTAAGCTCGTCTCTCAATTAAAAAAAACATGTAATTACTTTGCCCCTTGATAACCAGCACACCTCTGTGTTGTAAAAGCATTACATGGTCGCTGCCCATATCATTGCATAGTGCAGAAAATACATGAGAGTTCAGGGGCCTTGCTTTAACAAAGTTAACCACTTTCTCTGTAGTGTCCAAAACGTCTTTCAAGCTGTCAGGCATTCTTTTGGAAGCAAGAGCCTCTCGGTGGATGCTGCAGTGTACCCAAGTGGCGTCGGGAGCAACTGCTTGCATGCACGTTACCACTCTACTGTGTCTCTCTGTCATGGCTTTTGCGCCATCAGTACAGATACCAACACATCTTGACCACCAAAGTCCATTTGAAGTCACAAAGCTGTCCAGTACTTTTCATCCTTAATTGACCCCCCATGAGCATAATGGACATATACCAGGAGCTGTGCCAGGCCCGCCATGTCTGTTGACTCATCCAGCTGTAACGCATAGAATTTACTGGCTTGTATGCGACACAGTAATTGTCTCAAAGCATCTCCTGCCATGTCACTGATGCGTTGTGAAACAGTGTTGTTTGATGAGGACATTGTCTGTATAGTTTTTTTGGCCTTTTCCCCCAGCATTGTCCCAGCTATATCCGCGGCAGCAGGAAGAATGAAGTCCTCCACAATAGTATTGGGGCTTGCCTGTCCTAGCCACTCGGTAGCTCACAATATAAGTCTTAAGTCTTAATTCTCGTTCAAAAAACTCCACCGGCTTATTTTTCAAGATGGCATGTTTTGTTTCTAAATGTCTGCGCAAGAGTGAAGGTTTCATCGAGTTGTGAGATAGTACTTTTGCACATATAACACACTGTGGCTGAGGAAAGGCACTACTCCCAGTATAAGTGAAACCCAAATCAATGTAGTTCTCATCAGATTTGCGCCTCTTCGATGGTCCAACGTCCCTGTCTGTTGTTCGGTGCTTTCCCGGGTAAGGGGGCAGTAGCTTTTCATGTCCATGCTAGCTGGGCTAACAACAAATGTAGAATTACTGATGCTAGCATTGGATGTGCTTGTGGAAGCAGAAGAACTTGTGTCATCGACAGGTGCAGGTGTAATACTGATGGTAGTAGCAGTACTACCAGTAGAGCTGGTAAGTGTCTCTATGAACATGGGCTTACTTTTTTTAACCATTTATAAAATTTTGAGCAAACGGAATGAGCAGCAGCTACGTTTTGATACATATGGAGCCTTAATGGAATTCACGCCAGAGAGTAACGGTTAATGTGATTGGACGTTATTTATTTGACTAGGCTGCCTGTATTTGACATTGGGTTGTTATTTCGCTGAACACTAGACGGTTTAAATGTATTTTTGGCAGTGAAACGAGGATACTTATGTGAGAAAACAACCTCACCCAAATGTACAGCCCCGTTGGAAAAAATAAATGGACTGTTTCAAAAATGTGAAGAACATTTTTTTTTGGCGTACCCCCGACGGCATTGCGTATCCCAGTTTGGGAATACCTGACCTAGTGTATCTCTCAGTCCCTCCAACTCACAGTTTTTACACTCACACCAAACCATTGAGATGGGTCCAGTCTTCTATTTTTAGCCTGTGCCAGAGACACTTGTGGTGTGTGTGTGTGTGTGTGTGTGTGTGTGTGTGTGTGTGTGTGTGTGTGTGTGTGTGTGTGTGTGTGTGTGTGTGTGTGTGTGTGTGTGTGTGTGTGTGTGTGTGTGTGTGTGTGTGTGTGTGTGTTGGAAGGTGACAGGGATACAGGTGGATGAGAGGAGGAAAAAGGGGTAGAGAAAGAGGTGTGCTTTATCACCATCCCCTGCCTTCCCCTGCACACACACACACACACACACACACACACACACACACACACACACACACACACACACACACACACACACACACACACACACACACACAAATAAGCGTACCGTACGATTATCTAGGATGCATTAAAATGAATCTCGACACACATACCAACCCTAATCATCTCCCCAGTGTTAAGACCATTAATAAGCTTTAATCCAATTAACATAAAGATAATTTACTGCCTACGACTGAACTATTCCATACACACACATGCGCACTCACACACGCACGCACACAGACAGGTACGCACACACACACAACCAGGTACTCACACAAGCAAGTGCGTACAGTACTGTACGTACACACAAACACGCACTGTAAGTACCCTCACTCCTGATACAGTAGTCGATACCAGCGAGAGTTGTCAGAGTTACCGACGCAGTATCCTCTGTCAACATCTCATCCCTCTCTCCACCCTTCCTCCCCCTCTCTCCACCCTTCCTCCCCTCCTCCCCTCTCTCCACCCTTCCTCCCCCTCTCTCCACCCTTCCTCCCCTCCTCCCTTCTCTCCACCCTTCCTCCCCCTCTCTCCACCCTTCCTTCCCCTCTCTCCTCCCCTCCTCCCCTCTCTCCTCCCCCTCTCCCCTCCCTCCTCCCCCTCCCTCTCTCCTCCCCCTCCCCCCCTCCTCCCCCTCTCTCCTCCCCTCCTCCCCTCTCTCCTCCGCCTCTCTCCTCCCCCTCCCCTCTCCTCCCCTCCCCCTCCCCCTCCTCCCCTCTCTCCTCCCCTCCCCCCCTCTCTCCTCCCCCCTCCTCCCCTCCCCCCTCCTCCCCTCCACCCTTCATTCCCCCTCTCCTCCCCTCCTCCCCCTCCATCCTCCCCCTGTCCTTTGCTGTCTCCCAGGGCAGAGGTATGAAGGGAGAAACATGCTTCTGTACATGATGATAATTCGGTCTGACTCTCCCGTCGACAGTCCTCTGCCTACAGCAGCCAGCCATCAACACTGTACTGAGCACAGACCTGCAACCTCTTGTCTCCCCAATTACAGCAGCCACACTGGACGACCGCTGATATCTCGCTGGGTGTGTGTGTGAGTGTGTATGAGAGAGTATGAGAGAGTGTGTATTTGCATGTGTGTGTGTGACAATGCCAATTTTGTGCGTTTCCACCGGCAGTATGTCTGCAGTGGGCAATAACTTGTTAGGACAGCCACTTGTCAATCATTAGAAAGAAAATAGCAGTATTATACAACAGTAAGGCCCTGTGGTAAGACTGACTGTCTGTCCTGAGCCACAGTACGACTGCCACGGCTGACCTATCACTCCAATCAGAGACAGGATCAGAGACACCCTGAGCTACATTACGGTGACATATTGATGACATAAGGTGACTTAGGTTGACATAGGGAATAAAGGTAGAACAAAGGCTACAGGTTCATAACAGGCGTAAGACACTGGATTACAGAGAAAATATGGACGGTTTAACATTTCGCCTCTGATTTCGGATATTTATTCCGCCTCTCTTTAAAAAGAGACAGGTGCAACCGGCCCCTAACTGTAATATTTCACGTTAAACCCTGCTTCCTGTCTGGGTTCCCAGGGATCAGCTGGTGATCTGAGGGCTTGGTGGTTGTGGCAGATAGACAGACAGAGTGGCCCTGCTCAGGGTAGAGACAAAGAAGCAGGCACAGCATTTAAATGTCAGTTTTTATTTTCCATTAAGCCCTCATCTGGTACATTATCCAAACTCGAAGTCATACTGTAGCCAGACGAACGAGGGGGAGGATGGGAGGATGACGCTGTCTCAAGACAAAGAACAGGATGGAGGGAACAAGAGAAGAGGAGAGCAGGATATGAGAGAAAGCAGGGATGGGCCAGAAGAGTAGGAGGACAAAAACTAGAATGTACATGTATGTCCTTATTTTCTTCAATGATACGCATCAGTGTATTCAGGAGGACAGCACCATTCCCTAGTCCCCCCTTCTCTCTTACGCAGTCCTTGGAAAAGGATTCTCTAATCCTCTCATCTTTGATGTGACTAATTGGCCCGTGGTGTGTGTGACCCCTCCTGGTACCTCTGTAGGGGTCATGACCTAACCGCTGGAGTCAGATACTGCTTCAGATGGTATTAGGATCTCTAAATGAGAGTCAACATTGTGTACTGTACTCTGCTGTACCTCTCTACACTCAGAAAAAAAGGTTCCAAAAGGGATCTTTGCGGAGGGATAGGGTTGTACCAAGAACCGTTTTGATCTGAAGAACCATTTTTAGAACCATCTTCCTAGAACCTTTAACATCCTAAGAACTATTTTGGGGAAAAAAGGATTCTTTGACGATTCTTTGGAAGGCAGGAAGGGTTATTTGGAAGACAAGAAGAGTTCTACATTGAACCATATTATATTTCCCAGCATGCTCAATTGCAGGGTGCTCTTCTGTGTCTTTGCATGTACACTGAATGGTTGATACATTTTCTGCTACAAATAGATAAATAGCATTTTTCTAAACTAATCCAATCTGTTAGTAGTTGATATTTTTAATGAGATGGTTGTTCCAGTTTAAATTATTTAGTAGTCTCATTATTCAATCTTCTCTACCCTAGCAGTCATTCTGAATTTCACTTGTTGGATAGCCGAACTCTGGCTGGATACCAATAGGAATTACACATCAGGGGCCTCCCGAGTGGCGCAGTGGTCCAAGGCACTGCATTGCAGTGCTTGCAGGCATCACTACAGACCCGGGTTTGATCCCTGGCTGTGTCACAACCGGCTGTGACCGGGAGTCCCATAAGAAAGTGCACAATTGGCCCAGTGTCGTCCGGGATAGGGGAGGGTTAAGCCGGGGGGGCTTTAGTTGGCTTATCTTGCTCGAGAGACTCCTTGTGGCGTGCCAGGCGCCTTGCAGCCTCACTTCGGTTGTCAGTTGAATGATGTTTCCTCCGACACATTGGTTAAGCAGCGTGGTTTGGCGAGTCATGTTTCGGAGGACGCATGACTCAACCTTCGCCTCTCCTGAGCCCGTTGTGGAGTTGCAGCGACGAGACAAGATCGCTGGATCAGATCTTAGAATCCTATTCAACCCATATCAGGTAAAGCTTGACTGACCTGAATAATTTGGATAAATTGATTGAATCTTGAGTCCTGGCCAACCAATCTGTTTCTCTGGGTTTACGGCAGCTCAGCTCATAACGGGAGATGAAGGCAGAGAGAAAAAGGGAATAAAGAGAGAAGGGAGAGGAGCGAGGTGGCAGCATTGATGACAGGTTGTCTTGTGTGTCTGTGACTAAGTGCCTCTCCTGCTCCTCTCTCATGGCTTCTGTCTCCTCTAGCCTTGTGGGCGCTCTCTCTCTCTCTCTCTCTCTCTCTCTCTCTCTCTCTCTCTCTCTCTCACACTACCTCTCTGTCTTTCTCTCTTTCAGTCTCTATCACTCTCTCTATCCCTAATTCACCATACATTTGTTTCTTCTACTTTTTTGTCCCTTTCCCTCTCTTTCTCAGGTTTTCTATTTCTCTCTTTCTCTTGCTCTCTATCATCACTTTGTCTCTATCCTATTCACTCTCTCGTTGATCCCTCTCGCTCTCATTTTCTCTCTCTCGCTATTTGTTCTCTCTCGAAGGTGTTTCGGTGCTTATACTCCTTCTATTTCCCTCTCTCATTCATCCATCTTTTGTGCTCTTTCTATCTCTCCGTCATCTCCCTCTCTCTCATTTGCACTCATTTCATGATACAATAAAAGGTTGGTTAATGCTAATTCTCTCTCTCTCTCTCTGTCTCTCTCTCTCTCTCTCTCTGGTGAACCATATAATTAGAGTGGGAGACCTTGTCCTCTTCATAAAGACACTGACGATGCCTTAATTTCTATTCAATCTCCCCCAGAATGGCATACAACTAAAAATATTCCTATATTACATCAGAGCATAATGAACACAGTAGCATAATTTCAAACCCACCAACACGCACACTTTCAACTCACTGTATCATACCAACGCACACACTTTCAACTGACTTTATCATAGCAACACACTGGGCTTCTTTTTATTATTTATT
The DNA here is from genome assembly GCF_034236695.1 of Oncorhynchus nerka. NCBI lineage: Eukaryota > Metazoa > Chordata > Actinopteri > Salmoniformes > Salmonidae > Oncorhynchus > Oncorhynchus nerka. The sequence continues at coordinate 30,576,198 of NC_088403.1, read as the reverse complement.
ATTCCTGCCGAGAGGAACCCCGAGGGTGTGTGTGTGTGTTCGATGAAATAGAGAGAGAGATAGAGAGAGGAAGAGACAGAGTGAGTGAGTGACAAAAAGAGACTAGAATACGATACAGAGAAAAGTCGAATGCCCAAAAGAGTGAGCTGCATACCAGGGTGATCACATATACATATCATTCCTTTCCATTGGACATTTTAGTCATACTGTAGAGTTTAGAGTTACAGATACAGACACACAGTTCATTTAGTAGTGCAAGTACATATTTCCTCAATAAAGAAGTTCAATATCCTCCTTCCTTTATACCGGTCTCATCAAAACACTGTCAGCCCAGAGAGGAGAGGATAAAGGAGGTTGTATTGTCTGAAAGCACAATGGTTGAGGCTCGTAAAACCTAATGGAGAAAATGATGTAAAAGGTTGTGACACAGACAGACACATTAACAAGCACTCCAATTTACTCCCAGGCTGCAGGAAATGTGTGTGTGAGTGTGTTGCGTGCGTGTTCGTGCGTGCGGGTGTGTGTGTGTGTGTGTGTGTGTGTGTGTGTGTGTGTGTGTGAAACTGAATCACAAGGTTAGTTCACAGGAGAACTATGGTTAGATACTCCCTGTGGAAGAAGACTTGCCCTCATGTTCTCTCTCTTTTAATGTCCTTTTCTCTCTTTCCATCAAAAGCAATTCATGGGAACAGTAGTAAACCCTATGGCCTTGACGAGGGAAGATGCACTGCAATGCCCCCCAGCCTGTTCCACTGTACTGCTCACCTCTGTAAAACACACAGATGGACTGGACCACTCTCATTAAGCAGGGGTTATTACAACCACCCCGACGGAAAGATATATCAAGCTCCTCTTGTCCTGGACTGGATGTTCTAATTGGTTCTGATGAATGAAATCACTGGACTGTGGAATTATGTGTGTGTGTGTGTGTGTGTGTGTGTGTGTGTGTGTGTGTGTGTGTGTGTGTGTGTGTGTGTGTGTGTGTGTGTGTGTGTGTTGTGTGTGTGCGTGCGTGGGTGTGTGTGTGAGTGAGTGAGTTGTATAAGAATGTGTAGGGGTGAGGGAGTTGTCATCATGGTATGTGTATGTAAGGGGTGAGGTAGTTGTCATCATGGTATGTGTATGTAAGGGGTGAGGGAGTTGTCATCATGGTATGTGTATGTAAGGGGTGAGGGAGTTGTCATCATGGTATGTGTATGTAAGGGGTGAGGTAGTTGTCATCATGGTATGTGTATGTAAGGGGTGAGGGAGTTGTCATCATGGTATATGTTTGTAAGGGGTGAGGGAGTTGTCCACATGGTATGTGTATGTAAGGGGTGAGGGAGTTGTCATCATGGTATGTGTATGTAAGGGGTGAGGGAGTTGTCATCATGGTATGTGTATGTATGGGGTGAGGGAGTTGTCATCATGGTATGTGTATGTAAGGGGTGAGGGAGTTGTCATCATGGTATGTGTATGTATGGGGGTGAGGGAGTTGTCATCATGGTATGTGTATGTATGGGGTGAGGGAGTTGTCATCATGGTATGTGTATGTAAGGGGTGAGGGAGTTGTCATCATGGTATGTGTATGTAAGGGGTGAGGGAGTTGTCATCATGGTATGTGTATGTAAGGGGTGAGGGAGTTGTCATCATGGTATGTGTATGTAAGGGGTGAGGGAGTTGTCATCATGGTATGCGTATGTAAGGGGTGAGGGAGTTGTCATCATGGTATGTGTATGTAAGGGGTGAGGGAGTTGTCATCATGGTATGTGTACGTAAGGGGTGAGGGAGTTGTCATCATGGTATGTGTATGTATGGGGTGAGGGAGTTGTCATCATGGTATGTGTATGTAAGGGGTGAGGGAGTTGTCATCATGGTATGTGTATGTAAGGGGTGAGGGAGTTGTCATCATGGTATGTGTATGTAAAGGGTGAGGGAGTTGTCATCATGGTATGTGTATGTAAGGGGTGAGGGAGTTGTCATCATGGTATGTGTATGTAAGGGGTGAGGGAGTTGTCATCATGGTATGTGTATGTAAGGGGTGAGGGAGTTCAGATGGAAGTATGTCATGTAAGGGTTGGTTATAATGGGGTGTGTGAGTGGTGAGTTTAATATCATGAAATGTGTGTTTATTTTTTATTTATTTTTTATTTCACCTTTATTTAACCAGGTAGGCTAGTTGAGAACAGGTTCTCATTTGCAACTGCGACCTGGCCAAGATAAAGCATAGCAGAGTGAACAGACAACACAGAGTTACACATGGAGTAAACAATTAACAAGTCAATAACACAGTAGAGAAAAAAAGGGGAGTCTATATACAATGTGTGCAAAAGGCATGAGGAGGTAGGCAAATAATTACAATATTGCAGATTAACACTGGAGTGATAAATGATCAGATGATCATGTACAGGTAGAGATATTTGTGTGCAAAAGAGCAGAAAGGTAAATAAATAAAAACTGTGGGGATGAGGTAGGTGAGAATGGGTGGGCTATTTACCAATAGATTATGTACAGCTGCAGCGATCGGTTAGCTGCTCAGATAGCTGATGTTTGAAGTTGGTGAGGGAGATAAAAGTCTCCAACTTCAGCGATTTTTGCAAATCGTTCCAGTCACAGGCAGCAGAGTACTGGAACGAAAGGCGGCCGAATGAGGTGTTGGCTTTGGGGATGCTCAATGAGATACACCTGCTGGAGCGCGTGCTACGGATGGGTGTTGCCATCGTGACCAGTGAGCTGAGATAAGGCGGAGCTTTGCCTAGCATGGCCTTGTAGATGACCTGAGTCAGTGGGTCTGGCGACGAATATGTAGCGAGGGCCAGCCGACTAGAGCATACAAGTCGCAGTGGTGGGTAGTATAAGGTGCTTTAGTGACAAAACGGATGGCACTGTGATAAACTGCATCCAGTTTGCTGAGAAGAGTGTTGGAAGCCATTTTGTAGATGACATCGCCGTAGTCGAGGATCGGTAGGATAGTCAGTTTTACTAGGGTAAGCTTGGCAGCGTGAGTGAAGGAGGCTTTGTTGCGGAATAGAAAGCCGACTCTTGATTTGATTTTCGATTGGAGATGTTTGATATGGGTCTGGAAGGAGAGTTTGCAGTCTAGCCAGACACCTAGGTACTTATAGGTGTCCACATATTCAAGGTCGGAACCATCCAGTGTGGTGATGCTAGTCGGGCAAGCGGGTGCAGGCAGCGATCGGTTGAAAAGCATGCATTTGGTTTTACTAGCGTTTAAGAGCAGTTGGAGGCCACGGAAGGAGTGTTGTATGGCATTGAAGCTCGATTGAGGTTAGATAGCACAGTGTCCAATGACGGGCCGAAAGTGTATAGAATGGTGTCGTCTGCGTAGAGGTGGATCAGGGAATCGCCCGCAGCAAGAGCAACATCATTGATATACACAGAGAAAAGAGTCGGCCCGAGAATTGAACCCTGTGGCACCCCCATAGAGACTGCCAGAGGACCGGACAACATGCCCTCCGATTTGACACACTGAATTCTGTCTGCAAAGTAATTGGTGAACCAGGCAAGGCAGTCATCCGAGAAGCCGAGGCTACTGAGTCTGCCGATAAGAATATGGTGATTGACAGAGTCGAAAGCCTTGGCAAGGTCGATGAAGACGGCTGCACAGTACTGTCTTTTATCGATGGCGGTTATGATGTCGTTTTAGTACCTTGAGTGTGGCTGAGGTGCACCCTTGGTGACCGGCTCGGAAACCAGATTGCATAGCGGAGAAGGTACGGTGGGATTCGAGATGGTCAGTGACCTGTTTGTTGACTTGGCTTTGAAGACCTTAGATAGGCAGGGCAGAATGGATATAGGTCTGTAACAGTTTGGGTCCAGGGTGTCTCCCCCTTTGAAGAGGGGGATGACTGCGGCAGCTTTCCAATCCTTGGGGATCTCAGACGATATGAAAGAGAGGTTGAACAGGCTGGTAATAGGGGTTGCGACAATGGCGGCGGATAGTTTCAGAAATAGAGGGTGGGGAGGGAACCAGATTGTCAAGCCCAGCTGATTTATACGGGTCCAGGTTTTGCAGCTCTTTCAGAACATCTGCTATCTGGATTTGGGTAAAGGAGAACCTGGAGAGGCTTGGGCGAGGACCCAAGAAGTTCTATCTTGACGGAAGATGTTATAGTTGGGTATGGAAATCTCTGAATTTTGGTGGCCTTGGACCCTGAGCCAGGATTCAGACAGTTGGCAGAAATCTCTGAGGACATCAGGGTTAGCAGAGTGTGCTAAAGCAGTGAGTAAAACAAACTTAGGGAGGAGGCTTCTAATGTTGACATGCATGAAACCAAGGCTTTTTCGATCACAGAAGTCAACAAATGAGGGTGCCTGGGGACATGCAGGGCCCGGGTTTGCCTCCACATCACCCGCGGAACAGAGAAGGAGTAGTATGAGGGTGCGGCTAAGGGCTATCAAAACTGGTCGCCTAGAGCGTTGGGGACAGAGAATAAGAGGAGCAGGTTTCTGGGCATGGTAGAATATATTCAGGGCATAATGCACTGGTTGAGACAGGGGTATGGTGGGGTGCGGGTACGGCGGAGGTAAGCCCAGGCACTGGGTGATGATGAGAGAGGTTTTATCTCTGGACATGCTGGTTGTAATGGGTGAGGTCACCAGAATATGTGGGAGGTGGGACAAAGGAGGTATCAGGGGTGTGAGGAATATGACTAGGGGCTCCATTGTGAACTAAAACAATGATAACTAACCTGAGCAATAGTATACAAGGCATATTGACATTTGAGAGAGACATACAGCGATGCATACAGTGAACACAGGTGTTGAATTGGGAAAGCTAGCTAAAACAGTGGGTGAGACAACAGCTAATCAGCTAGCATAACAACAGCAGGTGAGATGGCATTGACTAGGCAACTCGGCCGACAGATAAAACGAACAAGCAGAATGGAGTACCGTGATTTATGGACAGTCCAGCGTGCATCAGCTATGTAGCCAAGTGATCAGAGTCCAGGGGGCAGCGGTGGATGGGGCAGGGGGGCTGGGCTGGCGAGTGTTATCCAGGTTAAGAAAACTAACAATGACTAAATAGCTTTTAGCTAGCTAGCTGGTTAGCTTCTGGAGGTTCTTGAGTGTGTTCTAAAAATAAAGATAATAGCGATTCCGTATCACATTGGGTGAGGCAAGTTTCCGGAAGGTATAAACACATTTTTTTTTAAATCAGGAAGAGATAGAGTACATATGGGCCACTGCGTTTTTGGGACGCGGCGGGACGGTTAGCAGTTAGCGTGCCGAACTAGCAAGCAATGAGATAGCGAGGGCTAGAGAGTTAGCCTTTGGAGGACGTCGCGATGGGGTGAGTCTGTTTATTCCTCTTCATGCAGTGATATCGATAGACCGGTCGTAGTCAAGGTATTGTAGCCCAGGAGTATGCTAGGAGCTCTGGCCGGGCTAGCTTCAAGCTACGTGGGTGGAAACGCTAGCCAGGAGTAATCAACCAGGGTTGCTGTTTCGCTCGATAGCTAGTTGCGAGGATCCAGCTGAAGAATGTTCCGTTTGTGGTGGGAATCCGGGGGTAAAAAAAATTAATTAGGTCCGTTATGCTCTGGTTAGTTGATGACCGCTAGCATAGCTGGTAGTTAGCTGGCTAGCTTCAGTTGAGAGGGTCCGGTTCCAAAGTAAATATAACTACTTTAGGAAAGTAGCTACATTGGCGGGTTGCAGAAGAGTATTTGGAAGCTTAGGTTTAGCAAAATGTTTTTAAGGATATGCGAAGAAAATAATATCTAAAAAATATCTAAAACGAAAAAGAGACGATATTTACAGAGAGACGATACGACAGGACAACTACTGCTACGCCATCTTGGATCCAATATGGTTATAATGGGGTGTGTGAGTGGTGAGTTTAATATCATGAAATGTGTGTATGTGCTGTATGTGTGCTTAGTATAGCAATCACTCCCCCTCTCCTCTGATTCAGGAGTCAGAAGCTGTACATCAGAAAGACCGCTCATCTCCTCCCTTCATATTAACTGGACAAAACTAGTGCAATCCATTAATGCTGTTAATGTGTGTGCAGGTTTTCAGTGAATTTATGTCAATCAGGAAGCTTATCTGCATTTCCTGTGGTGCGCGAAAATTCTCAGCAACAAAAGAGTGTCCAAATGAAGATCCTACACCTGTAGCTATCTTTTATTTTCTCTGAGAAGAACGAGAGATGAAAGAATGTGTTGACTGCAGTGATATGTGGAACTCTGTCTATGGAGAAGATCCTAAGGAGGGTGAGGCAGTTAATTAAACACAGGGAAGATACAGGCTGCTGAAGTGAGTTCACACAGACAGACAGACAGACAGACAGACAGACAGACAGACAGACAGACAGACAGACAGACAGACAGACAGACAGACAGACAGACAGACAGACAGACAGACACACACACACACACACACACACACACACACATTCGATTTGCATGCAGAGGGCAGCTATTGTGCAAAGTCATTCATAAAAGTGAAAATAAATATACAGGTTGGTGTGTAGTTGTAGAAATAACAAAAGGTTGTTGTATGATTATGCTTGACAGTTGTGATTTGACTAAGTATGCTTCTGTATACTGTAACACAGCTGTCACACCCTGATCTGTTTCACCTGTCTTGTGATTGTTTCCACCCCCCTCCAGGTGTCGCCCATCTTCCCCATTATCCCCTGTGTATTTATACCTGTGTTCTCTGTTTATCTGTTGCCAGTTCTTTTTGTTTTTGTCAAGCCTACCAGCGTTTTTTCCTCTGCTCCTGTCTCTCAATTGTTCCTGTTTCCTAGTTTTCCCGGTGTTGACCATTCTGCCTGCCCTGACCCTGAGCCTGCCTGCCGCTCTGTACCTTCGCCCCCACCTGTCTGGATTACTGACCTTTGCCAGCCATGACCCTGACCCACAGCTACTTTTATGCAGTTTTATGCTGTGACTATAGCACACGCACACAATCACACACACACAGGCACACAGGCACGCACACAAACAAATACTCACCTCCTCTCCTCTCCAAAGAACTTCTCATCTGCAGAAGAAATGTTAATCTTTTCTCGACGTCTCTTAGATTGAGCACTCTATCTTTATCCCGGAGAGCTTAGGCGAGACGCTCTCCCACAAATCAACACAACACAATCAAGTGAAAAGAATGTACATTTAGACAAACTGCTATTTCAGAGGAGAAAATTGCCTGTAATTGGGTGAGCTGTAAGTAGCAGTGCACCTCGACAGAGATTCTCTACATAGCTGGGAGATGTTTTCCTTTTGTGGTAGTAAACAGCGTTTGAGTCCCAAATGGCACCCTATTCCCTATATAGAGCACTACTTTTGACCTGGGCCTATAGGCCTCTGGTCAAAATGAGTGCACTATGTAGGGAATAGGGTGTTATTTTGGACACAGGCAAAGTCTCTGCAAATTGTTTTGAGGCCGACTCTGTGAAAGCAAATGGTGAGTGAGTAGTTTTATTGCTGTTGTATAACATGGGCCCACACAGATGGCCATGCAGAGTACAGTAGAGTACTACCTAAGGACACACGTGTGTATCTTTACTGGAGATAAGACATTAACAGCCTGAGTATAGAGAGTACAATACAGAAGAGGAAGAATGGAACGTGTCAAGGAGGCTCTGCAGAGTCTTACATTGTGTGAGTAAGTATCTCTCTCTGTGTGTGTGTGTGTGTGTGTGTGTGAGAGTGTGTGTGTGTGTGTGTGTGTGCTCTCTCACTTCCCACAACAAAGCTTATAGCCTGATTAGAAAACTCCTCATTGTTCTGGGACACACACACATAAAACAGGTCTGACTCTGGGGCATGGAGGTAGGGGGAGGAGAAATGAGCTCTCTCTCCATCTCTCTTTTAAATCTGCCGTTCGTCCGGAGCTCGGACTCTCAGACACTTCATTAGTCCGATTCTCCCTTCAGACCTTTGGGATGGACAGGGTGATGTCACTATGCTCCCTCGTTCTTTCTCCCCACGACTGTGTACTCTCACTGTCTCTATCTGCCGAAGACAAAGGAATAATCCAATTCATTACGCCTGTGACCATCGCTGTCTCAACGAGACAGCTTCATACACGTGTGTCACAGACCGTGTCACATGACATAAACGTTTCTATCTTTTGACTGTCTTCATTTGACTCTCTTTCTTTCCTCTCAACATCATCATCTCTGAGTTCTCTCATTATCACCGATGGCTTAACTGCCTATCTTATTATGGTATTTGGGTGAACCATTGTTAAGTCTCTCAGGAAGAACAGGTGTGTGTGTGTGTGTGTGTGTGTGTGTGTGTGTGTGTGTGTGTGTGTGTGTGTGTGTGTGTGTGTGTGTGAGGTACTCCACCCAAGGGGTTAGCGAGATTAGAAGAGAAACCATAGATAAAATGAAAATAGCAGACGCTTGAACGATTCTCTTAATCTCTCATTTATATGGATCCCAGGTTAATAGCCAGAGTGTATGACGTGTTTAACTGTCTGTGAACGATACGACCTGACTCAACCAGACAGAACCAGAGAGAGACCAGAGACAGAGAGGCAGAGTACTGACAGAGTCGCAAACAGAGGAGGATGCTATGGGGATACCCTGGGAGAGTCATATTAAACACAGGGTAGAAACAGGAGAGTAGGGGATGCTTTGGGGATACCCTGGGAGAGTCATATTAAACACAGGGTAGAAACAGAGGAGAGGAGGCTATGGGGATACCCTGAGAGAGTCGTATTAAACACAGACTAGAAACAGGAGAGTAGGGGATGCTTTGGGGATACCCTGGGAGAGTAATATTAAACACAGGGTAGAAACAGAAGAGAGGAGGCTATGGGGATACCCTGAGAGAGTCGTATTAAACACAGGGTAGGAACAGGAGAGGAGGGGATGCTATGGGGACACCCTGAGAGAGTCTTATTAAACACAGGGTAGAAACAGGAGAGTAGGGGGTGCTATGGGGATACCCTGGGAGAGTCATATTAAACACAGGGTAGAAACAGGAGAGGAGGGGATGCTATGGGGATACCCTGGGAGAGTCGTATTAAACACAGGGTAGAAACAGGAGAGGAGGGGATGCTATGGGGATACCCTGGGAGAGTCATATTAAACACACACACATTCCCCAATCAAACCCTCTTGCCCTAACCCTGTCACCCTTTTGTGGAAATTAGCCCTCATCCATTCACCAGCTCCAGATTAACGTCTGTCTGCTTAACAGAACCCTCCTTTGCTCTCTATAACGGCCTGATGCGTTTCGCATCAGCGGGGCTGGGATGATTAGCTATGACGTGTGGTAGGGTCTGTTTTAAACGACGTGCTAGTATCAGAGCATCTCCAGTTCATGGTCCTGGATGATCTCTCCGTCTGCCCACACGTTCATATCAGAGCGAGGGGGAGATATAGGCAGAGAGACATGTGGGCAAGCTAGGGTTGACTTTGGCTAGTGGAATACCTTTGCAAATGCTTCGGAACAATGTCATTCACCAATGTGTTGAGCTCAGTCAGACAGGGAGAGTCCAGTCATGCAGTCAGCCAGACCCTCAGTTTGTGCTGTCAATCGTAGGTTAGACATTGCATACAGTACCCAGCAGGTGTGAATGTGCAGTAAGTAGGAAACCAGTCTCTGGATGTACTGTATACCTCTATCTAAGCATCTTCTCTTCCTCTCCTGCTGAGCACGCAGTGATATGAGTGAACACCAAAGGAGAATTTCACACACCTCATTTGCTACAGTCAATAAAAGAACATAGTCCAATGACTAGATGTGGATCTCCGCATGGTTAAGCTGATCATATTCAACGACCGCTCCAATGATCTATTGCATAGCTGCAGTGATTGTGTGAGATGGTGCGCTCCAATAGATGGTAGGATGGCCTGTATTTCTATGATTTACACACAAGATCTCCTGCCTGGTGCTAGCGTGCCATAACGTTGCGGTGCTACCGTACAGTACAGTGAGGTGTGGTGGGTGACGTGAACTAACTGAGATTTACTCTCCCAGGGGCCAGCTCTGAATCTTCCTATTTATGCTATCATAAGGACCACTCCTAGCTCTTCTTGCACTCGCTGGGAACCTGATTTAACACACGCCCGCACACACCATCTTTCAAGCCCTCAGAGCACAAACACACACAAGCCCAGACACACACACACACACAACACAACACACACACACACACACACACACACACACACACACACACACACACACACACACACACACACACACACACACACACACACACACACACACACACACACACACACACACACACACACACACACACAACACACATACACCCACACACACACACACACACACAAGCCCACACACACACACACACACACCCACAAACACACACAAGCCCACACACACACACACACACACACACAAAGGAGAAGAGAAGGAGAATGGGAGAGAAAGAGATCCAAGTAATGGCAGGAGGAATGGAGGGAGGACAGAGACAGTCAATGCTGAGTGGGAGAGGAGGAGGAGGAGGAGGAGGAGGAGGAGGAGGAGGAGGAGGAGGAGGGGCTAAATAAAAAGAGGAAGAACAAGTCAGTGAGGTTAAAGAGGGGAAGAACAAGTCAGTGAGGTTAAAGAGGGGAAGAACAAGTCAGTGAGGTTAGAGGGGGGAGTGAGGTTAAGAGGGGAAGAACAAGTCAGTGAGGTTAAAGAGGGGAAGAACAAGTCAGGAGGTTAAAGAGGGGAAGAACAAGTCAGTGAGGTTAAAGAGAGGAAGAACAAGTCAGTGAGGTTAAAGAGAGGAAGAACAAGTCAGTGAGGTTAAAGAGGGGAAGAACAAGTCAGTGAGGTTAAAGAGAGGAAGAACAAGTCAGTGAGGTTAAAGAGGGGAAGAACAAGTCAGTGAGGTTAAAGAGGGGAAGAACAAGTCAGTGAGGTTAAAGAGGGGAAGAACAAGTCAGTGACATTAAAGAGGGGAAGAACAAGTCAGTGAGGTTAAAGAGGGGAAGAACAAGTCAGTGAGGTTAAAGAGGGGAAGAACAAGTCAGTGGCATTAAAGAGGGGAAGAACAAGTCAGTGAGGTTAAAGAGAGGAAGAACAAGTCAGTGACATTAAAGAGGGGAAGAACAAGTCAGTGAGGTTAAAGAGGGAAGAACAAGTCAGTGAGGTTAAAGAGGGGAAGAACAAGTCAGTGAGGTTAAAGAGGGGAAGAACAAGTCAGTGAGGTTAAAGAGGGGAAGAACAAGTCAGTGAGGTTAAAGAGGGGAAGAACAAGTCAGTGGCATTAAAGAGGGGAAGAACAAGTCAGTGGCATTAAAGAGGGGAAGAACAAGTTAGTGGCATTAAAGAGGGGAAGAACAAGTCAGTGGCATTAAAGAGGGGAAGAACAAGTCAGTGGCATTAAAGAGGGGAAGAACAAGTCAGTGGCATTAAAGAGGGGAAGAACAAGTTAGTGGCATTAAAGAGGGGAACAACAAGTTAGTGGCATTAAAGAGGGGAAGAACAAGTTAGTGGCATTAAAGAGGGGAAGAACAAGTCAGTGGCATTAAAGAGGGGAAGAACAAGTTAGTGGCATTAAAGAGGGGAAGAACAAGTCAGTGAGGTTAAAGAGGGGAAGAACAAGTCAGTGGCATTAAAGAGGGGAACGACAAGTCAGTGAGGTTAAAGAGAGGAAGAACAAGTCAGTGACATTAAAGAGGGGAAGAACAAGTCAGTGAGGTTAAAGAGGGGAAGAACAAGTCAGTGAGGTTAAAGAGGGGAAGAACAAGTCAGTGAGGTTAAAGAGGGGAAGAACAAGTCAGTGAGGTTAAAGAGGGGAAGAACAAGTCAGTGAGGTTAAAGAGGGGAAGAACAAGTCAGTGAGGTTAAAGAGGGGAAGAACAAGTCAGTGAGGTTAAAGAGGGGAAGAACAAGTCAGTGAGGTTAAAGAGGGGAAGAACAAGTCAGTGAGGTTAAAGAGGGGAAGAACAAGTTAGTGGCATTAAAGAGGGGAAGAACAAGCCAGTGAGGTTAAAGAGAGGAAGAACAAGTCAGTGAGGTTAAAGAGAGGAAGAACAAGTCAGTGAGGTTAAAGAGGGGAACGACAAGTCAGTGAGGTTAAAGAGGGGAAGAACAAGTCAGTGAGGTTAAAGAGGGGAAGAACAAGTTAGTGGCATTAAAGAGGGGAAGAACAAGCCAGTGAGGTTAAAGAGAGGAAGAACAAGTCAGTGACATTAAAGAGGGGAAGAACAAGTCAGTGAGGTTAAAGAGGGGAAGAACAAGTCAGTGAGGTTAAAGAGGGGAAGAACAAGTCAGTGAGGTTAAAGAGGGGAAGAACAAGTCAGTGAGGTTAAAGAGGGGAAGAACAAGTCAGTGAGGTTAAAGAGGGGAAGAACAAGTCAGTGGCATTAAAGAGGGGAAGAACAAGTCAGTGGCATTAAAGAGGGGAAGAACAAGTCAGTGGCATTAAAGAGGGGAAGAACAAGTCAGTGGCATTAAAGAGGGGAAAGTCAGTGGAAGAGGGAAGAACAAGTCAGTGGCATTAAAGAGGGAAGAACAGTGGCATTCAGTGGCATTAAAGAGAGGAAGAACAAGTCAGTGGCATTAAAGAGAGGAAGAACAAGTCAGTGGCATTAAAGAGGGGAAGAACAAGTCAGTGGCATTAAAGAGAGGAAGAACAAGTCAGTGGCATTAAAGAGAGGAAGAACAAGTCAGTGAGGTTAAAGAGGGGAAGAACAAGTCAGTGGCATTAAAGAGAGGAAGAACAAGTCAGTGAGGTTAAAGAGAGGAAGAACAAGTCAGTGGCATTAAAGAGAGGAAGAACAAGTCAGTGAGGTTAAAGAGGGGAAGAACAAGTCAGTGAGGTTAAAGAGGGGAAGAACAAGTCAGTGAGGTTAAAGAGGGGAAGAACAAGTCAGTGGCATTAAAGAGGGGAACAACAAGTCAGTGGCATTAAAGAGGGGAAGAACAAGTCAGTGGCATTAAAGAGAGGAAGAACAAGTCAGTGAGGTTAAAGAGGGGAAGAACAAGTCAGTGGCATTAAAGAGAGGAAGAACAAGTCAGTGAGGTTAAAGAGAGGAAGAACAAGTCAGTGGCATTAAAGAGGGGAACAACAAGTCAGTGAGGTTAAAGAGGGGAAGAACAAGTCAGTGGCATTAAAGAGGGGAAGAACAAGTCAGTAAAGAGGGGCACAAGTTGAAAAGAGGGAAGAACAAGTCAGTGAGGTTAAAGAGGGGAAGAACAAGTCAGTGAGGTTAAAGAGGGGAAGAACAAGTCAGTGAGGTTAAAGAGGGAAGAACAAGTCAGTGACATTAAAGAGGGGAAGAACAAGTCAGTGAGGTTGGACAAGTTGAGGTTAAAGAGGAAGAACAAGTCAGTGAGGTTAAAGAGGGGAAGAACAAGTCAGTGAGGTTAAAGAGGGGAAGAACAAGTCAGTGAGGTTAAAGAGGGGAAGAACAAGTCAGTGGCATTAAAGAGGGGAAGAACAAGTCAGTGGCATTAAAGAGGGGAAGAACAAGTTAGTGGCATTAAAGAGGGGAAGAACAAGTCAGTGGCATTAAAGAGGGGAAGAACAAGTCAGTGGCATTAAAGAGGGGAAGAACAAGTCAGTGGCATTAAAGAGGGGAAGAACAAGTTAGTGGCATTAAAGAGGGGAACAACAAGTTAGTGGCATTAAAGAGGGGAAGAACAAGTTAGTGGCATTAAAGAGGGGAAGAACAAGTCAGTGGCATTAAAGAGGGGAAGAACAAGTTAGTGGCATTAAAGAGGGGAAGAAACAGAAAGAAGGAGATGAGAGTCTAGATGGAGAACAGCAATAACACTGTTTCATTAAGGCAGCAGCCACAAGCCCAACTAAACAATCTGCAATAATAATGGGCCCTCATCTCATCTCTCTTCAGGGGGTGATCAAGCTGCCTCGCGCCTCCTGCTGCTCTTCCTCTCCTGCTCCTCCTGCACTACAAATGAGCCAGGGAGCCCGGGACGGCATCCCATACAGGAGAACACCATGGGAGAAACCCCCTCCTCAACCACCAGTCCATGAACCTCCTCTATAAGCCGGTACACAGCCCCCCTAACCCTGCAGCAACGCTCCACTACACTAACCCACTGGAGAGGTCTGGATACAACAGAAGAACCACATCTCCACCGTAAAACCAGCCTTGCTGCTTTGTTCTGTGCATTCTGCAGCCTCCTAACTTCACTTGATGATGCATCTCCCCAGAGCACCGAACAGTAGTTCACCTGACTCTCAATTAATGCTTGTGTTATTTTATATTTCCTGGTAAATATTTAGCTATCCTTCTGATCATGCATGCTGTTTTAATATTTTTTTCCCTCCATAGATGAGTTATTTGAGACGACCATGATAAGCAGTTGTCTAGCTGCACTCCTAGTAGTTTGGTTTCTGACACCTCAATTTATAGTCCTCCCATACTTAATTGTATCCCATGCTGTTTTGGCCTTTTCTTGGTGGAACAGACATAACTTTGGTTATCTTGGTGTTTAAAGCAATGCGTAGCTGTCATGGTGCCGAATGATGCACTCATGGCGGTCGTCATGGCGCTAGTCATCCCTGTTTACACAGTGCCTGTGCGTGTGTGTGTATGTATGTGTGTCCTCGTCCTAACCTCCGAGCTCTTCTCTTCCTCTAGGCTATAAACTGATTTCCCTCTCCCCAAGTGACTCTGACACTTCAGCATCTCTGAGCATCATACCCAGACACGCTCTTCCTGAATGCAGCTCCCATCACCACTCAACGCTCCTGAGACAGAGAACAGTGAACGCACCCCCTTCGCTAACAACCCCAAACGCAGCCGCAAGCCTCTGTGAGGGTAACACACTATAACCCATTTCTGAAGCTGTCAAAATGTCAGAGAAGAGAAAGACAGAGAGTGAGGGAAAGAAAGAGGGAGGTGGAGAGAAAGAGTGAGGGAAAGAAAGAGGGAGATGGAGAGAAAGACAGAGAGTGAGGGAAAGAAAGAGGGAGATGGAGAAAAAGAGTGAGGGAAAGAAAGAGGGAGATGGGGAGAAAGACAGAGAGTGAGGGAAAGAAAGAGGGAGATGGAGAAAAAGAGTGAGGGAAAGAAAGAGGGAGATGGGGAGAAAGAGGGAGGGAAAGAAAGAGGGAGATGGAGAGAAAGAGTGAGGGAAAGAAAGAGGGAGATGGAGAGAAAGAGTGAGGGAAAGAAAGAGGTAGATGGAGAGAAAGACATTTGACAAAATCCTACAGTTTTCCCTTCTGAGAGTCAAACCACTGAGGAGAAATGGAGAGGAGGGGAGAACAGGGGAGAGAACAGGAAGACGAGTGTATAACGACAAAGTACAGTCCTAGCAGAGTTAAGATTCTAGTGAAGTAGGTCTACTCTGTAACACTTAACATTTGTTACAGTGAACTGTCAACGTTTGTGTGTGTGTGTGTGTGTGTGTGTGTGTGTGTGTGTGTATTTAATCCCAGGCTCACAGTGTTTCCTTTCAGTAAGAGGTGTTAGGTATTACATCCGAGTGAAGTAGTGTGGCAACGCGCTGACTAGTGAGGAGCTAGTGCTTTACAAACACAACCTGACAGGGAGAGAGATGATTCCAATGATTATGATGATACTGATGAGGGGGATGATAGTTAGAGGATTATCGAAGAGGTACATCGATGCTGATGGCAATATTCCAGGAATAGAAGGATGAAAAATGAATAGCTGTCAATAGCAGGCCACATCCTCCCTGAGACGACAAGAAAAGAAGATGAAAAATGAGCGTGCTGCAGAAGAGCCTGCTGTGTGTGTGTGTGTTTCTGTGTGTGTATGTGTGAGAGAGCGAGAGAGAAAGAGAGAGAGTGTGTGTGTGTGTGCGCATGTGCATGAGTGTGCGTATGTGTGCCCACTACCCAGTAGTTCTGCGACAGAGTGGGAGAGACACGATTGGGACGGGAACCAACCCGCCATCGGCACCTTCCTCCCTCTCTCCCCTCTCCAGCAGCTGTTTAACAGCCTCCCAGCCTAGCGCACCACAATAACAATTCCTTTCTGTGTGTGCGGGGGCAGAATTCAACGTTGCACCACTACCCGTTTACAGGGAATCTCTTCAGTAAAAAGAGTCAGAGAATCCTGCGAAGCCTCCAGGGCGCACACCCAGTCAGGGGGAGATAAACACTGCTTTTGTTCCACACGTAAAAAAGGAAAGAGAAATAAAAGTAAACAGGGTTGAGAGAGAGAGAGAGAGAGGGGGAGGGGACAGATGCTACAGAGTTAATACTGCATACTGTATGCGTCTTTCTTTGTCCCAACGCAGTTAAACCAAAACCACGGCCCGTTATTCAGAGGGGCGTTCTACAACGCTTTGAGCGCTCTCCAAGTCTCCAAATCCAGAAGTGAATATAACACGTAGGTTGACATTTCAGTCACTGGTTAATAACATTTGCCCTTGTATTTCAAGATTGAAAAATATCATAACTGCCTGGCCGGTTCCCCTCTTTCCACTGGGATTCTCTGCCTCTAACCCTATTACAGGGCCTGAGTCACTGGCTTACTAGGGCTCTTTCATACCGTCCCAAGGAGAGGTGCGTCACTTGAGTGGGTTGAGTCACTGATGTGATCTTCCTGTCTGGGTTGGCACCCCCCCCCCCCCCTTGGGTTGTGCCGTGGCGGAGATCTTTGTGGGCTATACTCGGCCTTGTCTCAGGATGGTAAGTTGGTGGTTGAAGATATCCCTCTAGTGGTGTGGGGGCTGTGCTTTGGCAAAGTGGGTGGGGTTATATCCTTCCTGTTTGGTCCTGTCCGGGGGTGTCATCGGATGGGGCCACAGTGTCTCCTGACCCCTCCTGTCTCAGCCTCCAGTATTTATGCTGCAGTAGTTTATGTGTCGGGGGGCTAGGGTCAGTTGGTTATATCTGGAGTACTTCTCCTGTCTTATCCCGTGTCCTGTGTGAATTTAAGTATGCTCTCTCTAATTCTCTCTTTCTCTCTTTCTTTCTCTCTCTCGGAGGACCTGAGCCCTAGGACCATGTCTCAGGACTAGCTGACATGATGACTCCTTGCTGTCCCCAGTCCACCTGGCCGTGCTGCTGCTCCAGTTTCAACTGTTCTGCCTTATTATTATTGGACCATGCTGGTCATTTATGAACATTTGAACATCTTGGCCATGTTTTGTTATAATCTCCACCCGGCACAGCCAGAAGAGGACTGGCCACCCCACATAGCCTGGTTCCTCTCTCAGTTTCTTCCTAGGTTTTGGCCTTTCTAGGGAGTTTTTCCTAGCCACCGTGCTTCTACACCTGCATTGCTTGCTGTTTGGGGTCTTAGGCTGGGTTTCTGTACAGCACTTTGAGATATCATCTGATGTACGAAGGGCTATATAAATTTTGAATTGATTTGATTTGATAATCACATAATGTCGTGGACCGAGCTAGACATTAACGTCCCTTAACACTCAAAGACAGATTCAATGGCATAGCATATTCGATTGAATGATTAGCTAATAAATATTTGAGATATTATGAACAATAAGCACATGCTTTTACCTGATAATAGACTACTAATGATAATATAACAACTTCAAAAACCAAGCTAGTAACGTTAAGTAGCCTAGGTTAACTTAGCTGACCTTCAATTGAGGGAATTCAGCAGAGTTCTCTGAGACATTTGTACAACTCATTCAAACTCTGAAAATAAATACATGGGCAAGTGTTACCAAACATGATAATAATAGGCCTGCATTATGGTAGGGAGCTAATTGCTAAATGACACTTTCCATCCTTACCTTGGAATGTTACTGTCTCTGCGCTGATCGTCTGTTAGTGAGACAATGCTAACTAGCCAATGGGAGCATAGTAGAACGCTCCTCTGAATAACGGGGTGTGGTTTTGGCTTAACTGCATTGGAAAAAGAAAGGTGCACACTGTACACGTTCTGTCTGTCTGTCTGTCTGTCTGTCTGTCTGTCTGTCTGTCTGTCTGTCTGTCTGTCTGTCTGTCTGTCTGTCTGTCTGTCTGTCTGTCTGTCTGTCTGTCTGTCTGTCACTCTCACTGCCAATCTTTCTGGTGTCTGTGTCTTCCTTTCTGAATGTCTGTATGTCTGTCAGGTCATTTCTCTGACTCTTTGCATGGGTCCATGTACAGTATGTCTCTCTGCACAGTGTGTGCCAGTTTCTCTGAGCTGGAGAACAGTACTTGTCCCTCAGCTTCACTGTCTTTGTAAGTCTGTCTCTCTACTGTAGCTGTATGCACAACTGCCTAGTGCTGGCAGGTCTGTCTGTCTGTCTCTCTTGTCTGCCTTTCTGTCTGTCTCTCTTATCTGTATGGTATTTGTCATTCTATGTTGTGTGTCTCTGCATGTTGTTCTGCATGTACTGTATATAATTATCAGAATCCATTTATGTGTGTGACACTGAGACCCTACAGTGTAGCTAGAGAGGGGAGGTCACCATGGGTCGTCAGCTCCACACACACCAGAGGAACTGCTCCAGGCCTCACACACACACCAGCACAATACCCCAGTGTACTCTAGTCACCAAAGCCCAGAGCTCCGCAAAGCCAAAGTCACCTCACGCTTTCTTTTTGTCATTCTCTCATGCTATCTACTCACACACTCTATAGAGAAACTCAGTAACAGCTGCACAGCGAGCTCCCTGGGAACTGTGCTCTATGATTTGTTAATGGAAAAACAACGTGTGTATGTGTCTACTGTATGTCGGTGTGTGTACATGTACCATCACCCCTCCTTTCATTTTTCCTTCTCTCCATTCTCCCTCCACCCAGAGGGTTCAGGGGGGAGGAGCCCCAGGCTCTATGCACACCTGAAGTTAATTCATATTCATTAGATACTGAGATGACTGGCATCAAAGTTACAACTGGAACGGATGGTGAATATATCTGGTGTGCGTGTGTGTGTGTGTGTGTGTGTGTGTGTGTGTGTGTGTGTGTGTGTGTGTGTGTGTGTGTGTGTGTGTGTGTGTGTGTGTGTGTGTGTGTGTGTGTGTGTGCTTGTCTGCCCATCTGTTATGTATGTAGCATACCAGGGTGTGATGTATAATTGAGGTAAGAATTGTAAAATGACTCCCATCTGCAGAGCACTGGGGACAGATAGATGTGGATGCATTATGCTTTACATTCTAGATGAAAGCGTTCGGTAGGGTGAACGAAGGCACTGAAGACTCCATAGCAGACTCTGTTTTGTGCTTTATAAGGTTTTACACGTTTCAATGCTCCAAGCTTCAAATGCTGACACAAATAGCCCTCCTCATCTAACATTCAGTCTACCATTCAGCTGGAAAAGGCTGAGGCGCACTGTAAAACAAAAGGGTGTTCATTTCCCCTCAGCCTCTTACGAGCTAGACTACCACGTCAGGTAAAGGCGTGCATTGGTTGCTATGGTAACCGAAGCGGGATGAGGCATGAGCAAACACTTAGGTCTCAGGTTTAACACTGTCTTTAAACATGGAGAGGGGAGAGAGATTGGTTTGACTCGTTGTAGGTAGGGCTTCGTGAGAAAGAGAGAGCGAGAGATGAGAGAAAGAGAGAGCGCGCGAGAGAGAGAGAGAAAGAATGTGGAGAGAGAGAAAGAGGGTGAGTGAGGGATAGAGAGCGAGAGAGAGAGAGAGAGAGAGAGAATGTGTAGAGAGAGAAAGAGGGTGAGTGAGGGATAGAGAGTGAGAGAGATTGCTTTGGCTTTGGCAATGTAAACATGTTTCCCATGCCAATAAACCCCCTTCAATTGAAGTTGAATTGAGAGAGAGAAATAACATGTGGAAAGAGATAAAGAGGGGGACTGAGGGATAACGAGAGAGAGAGAGACAATGCGGAGAGAGGGAGAGAGAGAGAGAGAGAGAGAGAGAGAGAGAGGAAGAGAGAGAGAGAGAGAGAGAGAGAGAGAGAGAAATAACACGTGGAAAGAGATAAAGAGGGGGACTGAGGGATAACGAGAGAGAGAGAGAGAATGCGGAGAGAGGGAGGGAGAGAGAGAGAGAGAGAGAGAGAGAGAGAGAGAGAGAGAGAGAGAGAAATAACACGTGGAAAGAGATAAAGAGGGGGACTGAGGGATAACGAGAGAGAGAGACAATGCGGAGAGAGGGAGAGAGAGAGAGAGAGAGAGAGAGAGAGAGAGAGAGAGAGAGACAATGCGGAGAGAGAGAGAGAGTTAGAGAGAGAGAGAGACAAGAGAGAGACAATGAGAGAGAGAGAGAGAGAGAGAGAGAGAGAGAGAGAGAGAGAGAGAGAGAGAGAGAAAGAAGCATGTTTTATGTCTTCTGATTCATTAGCTTGGGGGTGAGTGCAGGATGCTAACTATTATTGATACTGCTGAAATAACAATGGAGCCCACGGCCATCCATCACCTGACCTGTTGCCATGCCCGTGGCGGTCATCTTGGAACGCTAAGTCATTCTAATTAGCCCGGCAGGCATGGAAATTGGAGTGAGGGGGGGTTTGGAAGGCCCAGTTCTGATCGGTGAGGGAGGCAAAAAAGGGTGGGTGTGAGCGTGAGTCATTCGCCAGATGATGTCACCGGCTGTAATGTGAGAAAGAACATGTTGCGTTATGATGTTGCAATACCACTGTGTGATATTACAGGACTAATGATAAAAGTAGTCTTGTCGGTGACTGGAGGAATGTCCAGCAGAGCTGTTGCCAGAGAACTGAATGTTCATTTTTCTACCATAAGCTGCCTCCAACGTCGTTTTAAAGATTTTGTCAGTATGTCAAACCGGCCTTACAACCTCAGACCACAGTAACAATGCTAGACTTTCACATCCGGCTTCTTCACCTGCAGGATCGTCTGAGACCAGCCACCCGGACAGCTGATGAAACTGTAGAGTATTTCTGTCTGTAATAAAGCCCTTTGGGGGGGGGGGGGTATTCTTATTGGCTGAGCTCCCGCCCAGTCATGTGAAATCCATAGATTAGGGCCTAATTTATTTATTTAAATTGAACAATTTCCTTACATGAATTGTAACTCAGTAAAATCGTTGAAATTGTGGCATGTTTGCGATTATATTTTTGTTCACTATACCTCTAGCTGACTGAAGAGTTCCGTACCGTAGCTTATGTGAATTGAACTCAGAGCATTTCGGGATCATGTTGGGATTGTGTTGAAATGAAATTCTCCCAGAGAATCTGATCATCTGGTCAACCTCTTTTGACACAGGCAAAACATGAGCCAATCACCATAGAGAACGGCACGTTCCCCATGGTGCCCACATTGACAGTAACTGCATGCAGTGCTGAATTTGATGAAATGCAGGTGATAACATTATTTAATTTTTCAGAAAATTGCTGTAGGTAACAGCGCAACGTATCAGATTAGAGAGAGTGAGGTTTTGGGATGAAATTGGTTCCATTTTATCCTGATATCTTATTCCTAAATGGGAGGTATTCCTATCTATCTACTTGAAATGAAGAAAAAATGTAACCTACAGAGTCTCTGAAATAACCAAGCTGTTGATTTGAATTGGACAATATTCTTTACGAAATGAAAAAGTTCATACTTTGAAAGTACTCTTTTTTATATAACCTTCTCCGACTTTTGAGATGCTGACGAGAATTGTCCAGGTGGATGAGCTCGTGTAAAGTATATCACACATTTTATTCTTAAAATGATTAGGCTATGCAGCACCCTCTCGATTGGGGGCAATAGACTATGAACTGTGAAAACCAAACTATGGAATAACTAATCCTGGTTTACCCAGGGCACCGATGCCCGGACCTCTTATCATTTTTTTCTCATTTGAAAACAATTATTAAAAACCTATATTTTGTACACAATGAAGAAAATCAAGTAAGGGTCAACATCTAAATATTGCTTCCTCAGAACGCTTATATTCTTGATCTGACTGGAATCATGAACAGAGGTTTGTTCGTTTTGTTCTCTTGCATCCCCCGGATTTGCATTTAGCAGCACACCACCTTCTCAAACAGCTAACTTCATCCTCTCACGGCACAGACCGAGGGCCTGAGACGTGAAACAAACTACCCCAGCTTGGAGTCGGCTCACCTAGGCGTTTAGCGACGCTGCCCTAACTTCTGGTTGGAGCCCCATGTGGGGTCCCCTGAGAAAATCTGTACTAATCTTATCAAACAAATTAGGGGGGGAAAAAAGAGATATGTTTTAATATGAATATCTCAACATGGTCTATCTTCCCTATAGGCCTACATTAAAATGCAACCAAAATGCAAACAACACAGTTCTATAAATGTCATAACTTTTGGTTCATATCAGTGGTTGTTCCTCTTATCTCGATCGCCCACTGGAGTTTGTAGTGTACTCCTAACCCACCTTTTCTTTTTACCACTACATTACTGATATCAATACACAATCGTAAGTAACATGCAAATAATTGATGTGAAGGTGATAATTGGATCATCTGTGTGTGCTCCATCGATGTCTGTTTGTGCGGATCTTAAATGAGTAATGCCCGAGGAACACAAAAATGCTTTGAAATTTGAAAAAAGTGACATCTATGTGAAGAGTTGATGATTTTATTCAATTCACCATTACAGCTGACTGAACAGTCTCTGACGCTACGTGTTAGTGTGAATAATGTCACATTTCCCCCTGAACATTGTAATTGTATAGCTAATAGGCTGTGTGTCTGTAGATGGACTGTGGTTAATGAAGCTGGAGCAGCCAAGGTGATAATGGCTGTGGTCATTTTTGCTTATTTTTGCTGTTGTCCAAATAGCATTTTAAAGTTGTTTGTATAGAAATGCAGTAAAGAAGCCTCAACGTTCTGTAAAACTCAGGCCTCACTGCTCAGTTCTTTTTTATTTAACCTTTATTTATCAAGGCAAGTTAGTTAAGAACACTGATTTACAGTGACGGCCTCCACCAGCCAAACCTGGACCAATTGTGTGCCACTCTATGGGACTCCCAATCACAACGGCTTGTGATACAGCCTGGATTCGACCCAGGGTGTCTGTAGTGAGGGTCTCAAGCACTGAGATGCAGTGCCTTAGACTGCTGCGCCACTCTGGAGCCCAGAAAGGCTACTGCACTGTTTTCTCCAGCATGTTGTTGGAAGACCAGCGAAAGTACAAATTTGGGACACTCAAGTAATTATTAATTAGTAATGATGGATAGAAAGTGAGCATCTCTGTCCAATTCACAAAATACTTGCTTTGCTTAGGGGTTTTAGTTTGTTTCACATTTTGACAATGTGAAACCAACAGACCAAATGCAAAAAATACAATGCAACAAATAATTAAACACTTATTTGAACTATAGCAAACAAACTGTGTGAAAATTCCCCCTGGACCCCACCCCGTCTGACTGATCTCAATTGCTAGTTCGGTCATGGGGTGGGGGCTTTCTGATGTGTTGGGACTGGTTTTGGAACTGAATCTGATGGTTGTCACTTAAGGCCCTAAGAGCAGACAAGTTAGTATGGATCCGTGGACTAGGTCAATGTGTGGACGTGAGACATAGCTTCATGTCCATCTCACTCTGTCACTTTCTGCTCTCCCACTTTTTCCCTCTACACACACACACACACACACACACACACACACACACACACACACACACACACACACACACACACACACACACACACACACACACACACACACACACACACACACACACACACACACACACACAGACACTCACACTAACACACACATACTTACACCATTGTAATCGGAATGAAGCACACTACAGAGAGTGAACACACTCAATAGGTCTATTTACAGTATGAATGACTAAAGTACTGTAGAGGTAGTGTTGGAACATCAAAGCTTCAGTATTTCAAAGCCACTCTCATGATGTGTTTTCATGTGCCCTGTCACTGTGTAGTAAGATGAAATATGCTGTTTTGTATACTAACTTTACAAAGAGGTGACCTCAGTGAAGGTTCATACATTTTTATTTTTTGACATTTTTATTTCACCTTTATTTAACCAGGTAGGCCAGTTGAGAACAAGTTCTCATTTACAACTGCGACCTGGCCAAGATAAAGCAAAGCAGTGCCTCACAAAAACACAGAGTTACACATGGGATAAACAAACGTACAGTCAATAACACAATAGAAAAATCTATATACAGTGTATGCAAATGTAGTAAGATTATGGAGGTAAGGCAATAAATAGGCCATAATGGTGAAATAACTACAATTTAGCAATTAAACACTGGAGTGATAGATGTGCAGAAGATGAATGGGCAAGCAGAGATACTGGGGTGCAAAGGAGCAATTTTATTTTAACAATATGGGGATGAGGTAGTTGGGTCGGCTATTTATAGATGGGCTAAAGTTAGTGAGGGAGATATAAGACTCCAGCTTCAGTGATTTTTGCAAGTTGTTCCAGTCATTGGCAGCAGAGAACTGGAAGGAAAGGTGGCCAAAGGAGGGGGAATGGGGATGACCAGTGAGGTATACCTGCTGGAGCGCGTGCTATGGGTGGGTGTTAGTATGGTGACCAGTGAGCTGAGATAAGGCGGGGCTTTACGCAGCAAAGACTTATAGATGACCTGGAGCCAGCAAGTTTGGCTTCGAATATGAAGCGAGGGCCAGCCAACGAGAACATACAGGTCGCAATGTTGGGTAGTATATGGGCCTTTGGTGACAAAACAGATGGCACCGTGATAGACTACATTCAATTTGCTGAGTAGAGTGTTGTAGGCTATTTTGTAAATGACATCGCCAAAGTCAAGGATCGGTAGGATAGTCAGTTTTACGAGGCTATGTTTGGCAGCATGAGTGAAGGGTGCCTTGATGCGAAATAGGAAACCGATTGTAGATTTCATTTTGGATTGGAGATGCTTAACGTGAGTCTGGAAGGAGAGGTTACAGTCTAACCAGACACCTAGGTATTTGGAGTTGTCCACATATTCTAAGTAAGAACCGTCCAGAGTAGTGATGTTAGATGGGCGGGTGGGTGCAGGCCACAAGTATACAAGTATAAGAGCATGTATTTAGTTTTACTTGCATTTAAGAGTAGTGTAAGGCCACAGAAGAAGTGTTGTGTGGCATTGAAGCTTGTCTGGAGGTTAGTTAACACAGTGTCCAAAGAAGGGCCAGAAGTATACAGAATGGTGTTGTCTGTGTGGAGGTGGATCAGAGAATCACCAGCTGCAAAAGCAACATCATTGATGTATACAGAGAAAAGAGTCGGCCTGAGAATTGAACCCTGTGGCACCCACATAGAGACTGCCAGAGGTCAGCAGGCCCTCCGATTTGTCACACTGAACTCTATCTGAGAAGTAGTTGGTGAACCAGGCGAGGCAGTCATTTGAGAAACCAAGGCTGTTGAGTCTGCCGATAAGGATGCGGTGATTGACAGAGTTGAAAGCCTTGGCCAGGTCGATGAAGACAGCTGCACAGTATTGTCTTTTATCAATGGAGGTTATGATATCGTTGAGGACCTTTAGCATGGCTGAGGTGCACCCATGACCAGCTCGGAAACCAGATTGCATAGTGGAGAAGGTACGGTGGGATTAGAAATGGTCGGTGATCTGATTGTTAACTTGGCTTTCGAAGACTTTAGAAAGGCAGGGTAGGATAGATATAGGCCTGTCTCCCCCTTTGAAGAGGGGGATGACTGTGGCCACTTTCCAATCTTTAGGGATCTCAGATGATACGAAAGAGAGGTTGAACAGGCTAGTAATAGGGGTTGCAACAATTGAGGCGGAACATTTTAGAAAGAGAAGGTCCAGATTGTCTAGCCCAGCTGATTTGTAGTGGGTCCAGATTTTGCAGCTCTTTCAGAACATCAGCTATCTGGGTTTGGATGAGCTGCTGTGGGGGGTGCAAAGCTGTTGACCGGGGTAGGGGTAGCCAGGTGGAAAGCATGGCCTGCCATAGAAAAATGCTTTTTGAAATTCTCGATTATCGTAGATTTATCAGTGGTGACAGTGTTTCCCAGCCTCAGTGCAGTGGGCAGCTGGGAGGAGGTGCTCTTATTCTCTTGTGCTACAGGATGCACATTTTTGTTTGAAAAAGCTAGCCTTTGCTTTCTCAACGGCCTGTGTACATTGGTTCCTGACTTCCCTGAAAAGTTGCATATCGTGGGGGCTGTTCGATGCTAATGCAATACGCCTACGCCACAGGATGTTTTTGTGCTGGTCAAGGGCAGTCAAGTCTGGAGTGAACCAAGGGCTATATGTGTTCTTAGTTCTACGTTTTTTTTGAATGGGGCATGCTTATTTACGATGGTGAGGAAATAACTTTTAAAGAATAACCAGGCATCCTCTGCTGACGGTCAATATCCTTCCAGGATGCCCGGGCCAGGTCAATTAGAAAGGCCTGCTCGCTGAAGTGTTTTAGGGAGCGTTTGACAGTGCTGAAGGGTGGTCGTTTGACCGCAGACCCATTACGGAC
This sequence comes from Oncorhynchus nerka, assembly GCF_034236695.1. NCBI lineage: Eukaryota > Metazoa > Chordata > Actinopteri > Salmoniformes > Salmonidae > Oncorhynchus > Oncorhynchus nerka. Next base: position 30,550,015 of record NC_088403.1, on the reverse strand, counting down.
GCAGGCAATGAGGCAGTGATCGCTGAGATCCTGGTTGAAGGCAGCAGAGGTGTATTTAGAGGGCAGGTTGGTCAGGATGATATCTATTAGGGTGCCCATGTTTTCGGATTTAGGGTTGTAACTGGTAGGTTCCATGATAATTTTGTGAGATTGAGGGCATCTAGCTTAGATTGTAAAATGGCCGGGGTCCACCTTCCAGAGACACCTGAAACCCCACCTCTTTAAGGAATACCTAGGATAGGATAAAGTAATCCTTCTCACCCCCCTTAAAAGATTTAGATGCACTATTGTAAAGTGGCTGTTCCACTGGATGTCATAAGGTGAACGCACCAATTTGTAAGTCGCACTGGATAAGAGCGTCTGCTAAATGACTTAAATGTAAATGTAAATGTATATTTAGTTCGTAGATAGAAAGTGAGATTAAGATATATACGAAAAAGTCAGGCTATTTACGACACGGGATAAGACAAAGACAAACACACATGTCCAACTGCTACGCCATTTGGATCCAAGATGTATGTACAGTGTACACAGAAGCTTGTATGTGCCCATACTACTTTTGACCAGGGCCCATATAGTACTTTTGACCAGGGTCAATACTATTTTTGACCAGGATCCATACTACTTTTGACCAGGATCCATACATCTTTTGACCAGGGTCCAGACTACTTTTGACCAGGGTCCAGACTACTTTTGACCAGGGTCCAGACTACTTTTGACCAGGGTCCATACTATTTTTGACCAGGGTCCATACATCTTTTGACCAGGGTCCAGACTACTTTGGTCGAGACTACTTTTGAGCAGGGTCCAGACTACTTTTGAGCAGGGTCCATACATCTTTTGACCAGGGTCCAGACTACTTTTGCCAGTGTCCATACTACTTTTGACCAGTGTCCATACTACTTTTGACCAGGGTCCAGACTACTTTTGACCAGGGTCCATACTATTTTTGACCAGGGTCCAGACTACTTTTGACCAGGGTCCAGACTATTTTTGACCAGGGTCCATACTATTTTTGACCAGAGTCAAGACTATTTTTTACCAGGGTCCATACGTCTTTTGACCAGGGTCCAGACAACTTTTGACCAGGGTCCAGACTACTTTTGAGCAGGGTCTATACTACTTTTGACCATTGTCTATACTACTTTTGACCATGGTCTATACTACTTTTGACCATTGTCTATCCTACTTTTGACCAGGGTCCAGACTACTTTTGACCAGGGTCCATGCTACTTTTGACCAGGGTCCAGACTACTTTTGAGCAGGGTCTATACTACTTTTGACCATTGTCTATACTACTTTTGACCATGGTCTATACTACTTTTGACCATTGTCTATACTACTTTTGACCAGGGTCCAGACTACTTTTGACCAGGGTCCATGCTACTTTTGACCAGGGTCCAGACTACTTTTGACCAGGGTCCAGACTACTTTTGACCAGGGTCCAGACGACTTTTGACCAGGGTCCACACTACTTTTGACCAGGGTCCATACTACTTTTGACCAGGGTCCAGACTACTTTTGACCAGGGTCCAGACTACTTTTGAGCAGGGTCCATACAACTTTTGACCAGGGTCCAGACTACTTTTGACCAGGGTCCATACTACTTTTGACCAGGGTCCCTACTACTTTTGACCAGGATCCATACTACTTTTGACCAGGGTCCAGACTACTTTTGACCAGGGTCCATACTACTTTTGAGCAGGGTCCAGACTACTTTTGAGCAGGGTCCATTCTACCTTTGACCAGAGTCCAGACTACTTTTGAGCAGGGTCCATTCTACTTTTGACCAGGGTCCATACTACTTTTGACCAGGGTCCAGACTACTTTTGACCAGGGTCCATACTACTTTTGAGCAGGGTCCAGACTACTTTTGAGCAGGGTCCATTCTACCTTTGACCAGAGTCCAGACTAATTTTGACCAGGGTCCATGCTACTTTTGACCAGGGTCCAGACTACTTTTGACCAGGGTCCATGCTACTTTTGACCAGGGTCCAGACTACTTTTGAGCAGGGTCTATACTACTTTTGACCATTGTCTATACTACTTTTGAGCAGGGTCTATACTACTTTTGACCATTGTCTATACTACTTTGACCAGGGTCTATACTACTTTTGACCATTGTCTATACTACTTTTGACCAGGGTCCAGACTACTTTTGACCAGGGTCCATACTACTTTTGACCAGGGTCCAGACTACTTTTGACCAGGGTCCCTACTACTTTTGACCAGGATCCATACTACTTTTGACCAGGGTCCAGACTACTTTTGACCAGGGTCCAGACTACTTTTGAGCAGGGTCCATACTACTTTTGACCAGGGTCCAGACTACTTTTGACCAGGGTCCATACTACTTTTGACCAGGGTCCCTACTACTTTTGACCAGGATCCATACTACTTTTGACCAGGGTCCAGACTACTTTTGACCAGGGTCCATACTACTTTTGAGCAGGGTCCATTCTACCTTTGACCAGAGTCCAGACTACTTTTGAGCAGGGTCCATTCTACCTTTGACCAGAGTCCAGACTACTTTTGAGCAGGGTCCATTCTACTTTTGACCAGGGTCCAGACTACTTTTGAGCAGGGTCCATATAATTAATATATTTACACTAAAGATTTGGGCTATGATAGAGTTATGCTGATAACACAATCATTAAATCAATACACGAATTGCAATAAAGATAATGTTACTGATAATCAAACGCTCTTCATATCTGTGTCCTGCCATTACCCAAGGCCTGTTACCACTACATCTACATAACCAAGCATTTAACCTTCTATTGAGTCCTGATAATCAAGCATTCACAGTAACACACATGTACACTACACACACAGGCACACACACACACGCACGCACGCACGCACACACACACACACACACACACACACACACACACACACACACACACACACACACACACACACACACACACACACACACACACACACACACACACACACACAGGCAGGTTGGACGAGGCCAGACCACATAGCACTTGCAATAGGGATTATTATTATTATAATTCTATTGACCTTTCACCTCACTCCTGATTTGTTTATTCTCTATCTCTCCCTCTCTCTTTCCCTCTCTTGCACCCTCCCTCACCGGCTTGTTTGTTTGTGTTTGTTTACAGTTTTTTACAATCACTTTGACACTAATTTCGGAACCTTGATGTCATTTTTCAAAACTCCAGACACAAAACTCACAACCAATGATCAAAATGCACATTTTTAAAAACTCTAACACTTTTTCCAATTGCTTGGATACAATACACATAAAGCTAAGATCATTAGTTCATTAAACTGAAATCACTTAATCAACTTGACATCAAAGTATTACCATTTCAAAATGCAATTCACACATTACATCTGAGATGACTGTCTATTCATTTCATTACAATGATCTAACTATCAATTTATAAAACTGATCAAAATGATAAGCAACAGTTGCGTTACTCTTAATGCATAGTTTTATGGAAACTGACGAACAATATTCCATGTTTAGATCATGAAAGTTTCAGGATAACGAGATCCATTGACACCAATTACTGTGGAACATGAACCAATTGGACTACATTATCTATGGATGTAATATTTCATCATCATTCTTTATCAGACACTGTTTCTATGGTCCCATGTACCACTTTTCCAGACCATGTTTTCAGATTTGACATTACTGTACACTCACCGGCCACTTTATTAGGTACACCTATCTAGTACTGTGTAGGACCCCCTTTTGCCTCCATAACAGCCTGAATTATTCATGGTGTTGTATGTTAAGAGATGCCATTCTGCACACCACTGTTTTAAACAGCTGTTCTTTGAGCATGTGTGGCCTTTCTGTTAGCTGGAATGAGTCTGGACATTCTCCTCTGACCTCTCTCATTAACAAGGTGTTTTTGCCCACAGAAATGCCGCTCACTGAATGTGTTTTGTTTTTCGCTCCATTCTCTGTAAACTCTAGAGACTGTAGTGCATAAAAATCCCAGGAAGGCAGCTGTTTCTGAGATGCTGGAATCACCATGTGTGGCATCAACAATCATACCAGGGTCAAAGTTGCTTAGATTACGCATCTTGTCCATTCTAATGTTTGGTCGAACATCATCTAAAACTCTCTACTCTATATACTCTATATATTGAGTTGCAGGCAGCCACATGATTCGCTGTTCGAATGTAACTGTCTTTGATGAGCTAAATCAGGTCTGTAGAACTGATAGCATGACCTATGTCATTGTGTGGGATAATGTCAGGTGCTCAAATGGTGCAAGCATGATTTCAGGCCCATCCACAATTTACCACCCTGTGCTTACCCCCATACTCTCCTTTCCTTAACCCGATTGAGGAATTTTTCTCCACATCGAGGTGGAAGGTATGTGATAGGCGCCCTCACGAACAAGCCACCCGTCTCTAGGCCATGGATGACGCATGCAATGACATCACGGCAGACCAGTGTCAGGCCTGGATTCACCAGAAGATTCTTCCCAAGATGTTTGGCTAATGAAAACATCCATTGTGATGTGGATGAGAACCTGTGGACAAATCCACAAGACACGGTTGATGGAAATATAAAAGTACAGTAATCAATCCTTTGTTTAGCTTTTTACAGTAAACCAGGTGAGGAACACTGCAGTGATGTTTTACAGTAAGCCAGGTGAGGAACACTGCAGTGATGTTTTACAGTAAGCCAGGTGAGGAACACTGCAGTGATGTTTTACAGTAAGCCAGGTGAGGAAAACTGCAGTGCTGTTTTACAGTAAGCCAGGTGAGGAACACTGCAGTGATGTTTTACAGTAAGCCAGGTGAGGAACACTGCAGTGCTGTTTTACAGTAAGCCAGGTGAGGAACACTGCAGTGATGTTTTACAGTAAGCCAGGTGAGGAACACTGCAGTGATGTTTTACAGTAAGCCAGGTGAGGAACACTGCAGTGATGTTTTACAGTAAGCCAGGTGAGGAACACTGCAGTGATGTTTTACAGTAAGCCAGGTGAGGAACACTGCAGTGATGTTTTACAGTAAGCCAGGTGAGGAACACTGCAGTGATGTTTTACAGTAAGCCAGGTGAGGAACACTGCAGTGATGTTTTACAGTAAGCCAGGTGAGGAACACTGCAGTGATGTTTTACAGTAAGCCAGGTAAGGAACACTGCAGGTGATGTTTTACAGTAGGCCAGGTGAGGAACACTGCAGTGATGTTTTACAGTAAGCCAGGTGAGGAACACTGCAGTGATGTTTTACAGTAGGCCAGGTGAGGAACACTGCAGTGATGTTTTACAGTAAGCCAGGTGAGGAACACTGCAGTGATGTTTTACAGTAAGCCAGATGAGGAACACTGCAGTGATGTTTTACAGTAAGCCAGGTGAGGAACACTGCAGTGATGTTTTACAGTAAGCCAGGTGAGGAACACTGCAGTGATGTTTTACAGTAAGCCAGGTGAGGAACACTGCAGTGATGTTTTACAGTAAGCCAGATGAGGAACACTGCAGTGATGTTTTACAGTAAGCCAGGTGAGGAACATGGCAGTGATGTTTTACAGTAAGCCAGATGAGGAACACTGCAGTGATGTTTTACAGTAAGCCAGGTGAGGAACATGGCAGTGATGTTTTACAGTAAGCCAGGTGAGGAACACTGCAGTTGACCTTTAACTGTTTTTTCTTTTTTTGTAGCTAATTATTTTTGCATTGATTCAAAGAAACCTATGAGTGATTTTCTTGTATTTCATCAATAAATTACATATTTTGTCCAATGGTTCCACTGTGTCTGTAGTATTCCCTTTACTAGTCCTTTTACAGTGATGTATTTACGTGTAGTAGCATAATTAAACATGTATCACATATTTTGTACGACAATATTTAATGATTGTATGAACAACTACACAGTGAAACTATCGGTATCTTGTGCGTGGGTGATCTAAATGAATGTTCCTATGGTATTTCATGATAAATGAGTTATTTGAACCAAT